>NC_052533.1:101506584-101656828 GCF_016699485.2 Gallus gallus | reverse complement strand
AGAAACCTGCGTTCCTAAGGAGACAAATAAGTTCTTTAAGGTCTTTTCCAACCTGAGCAATTCTATGATTCTGTGTTCCTATGATTCTACGGAGCAATGATTTGATGGCCTGTTTTAGGAAAGTGTATAAGCAGTGTCAGTGCTTGGGGTAACAAAATGACTTCTGAACTCTTGACTGGGGTCTTGGAACAGGGTGAGAAGCAGAACCAAACTCACAGGCTTTTGGCTTTCCTGATCTTGCGAACAGCACATCCAGGAACACACCTGGATTTCTAGATGGAACCTACAGGATATCTAAATGTCCACATGTCTGGGTTTCGTATATTCGAAGTCAGGCTGTTAGGTAGTCCAACACACTGACCCAAATTCACATTGGATGTATTTAAATGAAAGTGAGCGCATACACTGAAATATAAACAAGCAGCGGTATGCAGTCACTGCTGGGGAGAAGTGAGTTTAGCTGTGCACAGATGCTACGTTGAAACTCCACAGCAGGGGTTCAAATTACTCTGGCTTCAGGTTGTGCAAAATGTTAATTAAGGACAAGAGCTCTCCCACTCCAAACTCAAGTCCGACGGGCCAGACTTAGAATGAAACCATCAGTTACATTGGGCATGTATGTTCATATATTCCTCTATATTTCCATCTGAAGCAATTAACTTCTAGGGTGAAAGGAGGAAGGAAAAAAAAAACATCCCTTGGCTCTATTTTTTAATTTTTTTATATATATTTTTTTGTAATCAGATTCTTCTCCTCTATACAATTAAGCAGAAATGTATGTAGGAAATCTTCCAGTTACTGGCTGTCCCTACACACACAGATGCTCTGAAATCATGCCCTAGCCTCTTAACAAAATATACAAGGACAGTGTTTTTCCTGCCTTTGGACACGACCGAGTAGGCTCCAATGACCTTACAAGTTTGGCAAGTAAAAGCTTGCATGCCTATTCCTGGGCAAATTCAGAATATAAAACTCAGTGGAATTTTCCATGTTCCTGGCCAAAACCCTGCTAACACAAAAATACATTACATCAAGAAAATCGATTAGACTTTTCCAAAATTTTAAATGTTCTTGTTTTGAAACATACGCAGCAAAGCCCTGTTAAGCATAGCTTAGATGTAAGGAGGAAATTCTTCACTCAGAGGGCGGTGAGGCGCTGGCACAGCTGCTCAGAGAAGCTGTGGTGCCCCATCCCTGGAGGCGCTCAAGGCCAGGTTGGATGGGGCCCTGGGCAGCTGAGCTGCTGGGTGGCAGCCCTGCCCACAGCACGGGGTGGGACTGGGTGGGCTTTGAGGTCCACTATAAACTAAGCCGTTCCATGATTGTTATATATCCCAGTGCCCTGATATCCTTAAAATTAAGCCTACCTGCCCTGCCTCTTTATGGCATTATGGAATGGCTACCAACACACTGAACATCTGCAAAGAACCACTAATGCAAACCTCCCAACAAGCTGGGCTGAAAAGTGGATCCCTTGGGTCTTGTACTCTGTCTTCCACAAAAATTCCAGCTGCTTCCATTAGCAGCCACTAGCTGCAACCCAGAAAACACACGCACACTTTATTAGTGTGAGGCATCCATCCCTCAGCCTGGCAGGGTGTATTTTCCAGATACATTCCTGACTGAGCTGCAGAGAGTCTGCAGGACACAAACCTCCAAGCTCCCATTGCATAATGCACAGCCCCGTCAGCTCCAGGCACCCACAGAGCCCTTTCCCGTTCATGCTCCCCCACCACCCACCTGTTACCGGACCCCTAAGCCACCAGCTTGACCCTGGCTGAAGCAGAATCAGATGAAATATCTGGGCTCTCCGCCTGCTCTGCTTAGGTTTAGCCATATGCAGAAGATTAATTGAGATTGGATAAAACTGAATTCCAGCTTTCCTTTGGCTAAACTGTTGTGTTGCTTCACGGTAGAGTTTGGTTTAATTTTAGTTTAGTGAAGCAATGTGCTGCCCCTTGTCAGTGTCTGCAATAGGCAAAAACAGCCTAAAATAGAATCATGGAATTGTTTGGTTGGAAGGGAGCCTTAAAGGCCATCTAGTCCAACTCCCCTGCAATGAACAGGGACATCTACAGCTCAATCAGGTTGCTCAGAGCCCTGTCCAGCCTGACCTTGTGTGTCTCCAGGGATAGGACATCCAACACCTCTCTGGGCAACCTGTTCTTGTGCTTCATTAACATTAACGTAAAATACTTTTACCTTCTATCCAGTCTAAATCTCCCCTCTTTTAGTTTGAAACTGTTTCCCCTTGTCCTATCACAACAGACCCTGCTGAAGAGTCTGTCACCTTCCTTCTCATAGCTCCCCTTTAGATACTGAAAGGCTGCTCTCACGTATCCTCGGAGCCTTCTCCAGTCTAAACAGCCTCAGCTCTCTCAGCCTATCCTCAGAAGATAGGTGTTCCATCCTTTGCATCATTTCTGTGGCTCTCCACTGGACACGCTCCAACAGCTCCATGTCTCTCCTGTACTGAGGACTCCACATCTGGATGCAGTACTCCAGGCGAGGCCTCACCAACACAGCAGAGGGGCAGGACCACCTCCCTCACCCTGCTGGCCACGCTTCTTTTAATGGAGCCCAGGATACGGTTGGCTTTCTGGGCTGTGAGGGCACGTTGCTGGCCCATGTCCAGCTTGCCATCCACCTTGAACCCCAGGTCCTTTTCAGCAGGGCTGTGCTCCAACCTTACATCCCCCAGCTTGTACTGACAGCGGGGGTTGCCATGACCCAGGTGTAAGACCTTGCACTTGGCTTTGTTGAACCTCATGAGGTTCTCCTGGGCTCGAGCCAGTCTACATCTCTCTGAATGGCAAAATATTTTGTGATTCCTTATTTGCACTATCCCCTTTAGCTCTCACAGGTTTTTCTCCCTAAGCATTTATGTGCTTTCTCCACACAATCTGGAGACTTGGAGTTGAAGACTTGTGGAGTGACTCAAAGTGACTGGGAACATGAAGCTCTTGCTCAGTATGGCCATGCCTTCACACAGCATTTGTCTCTCCTTGCTACCACCGTTTGAGGGATGGGTGTCTTTATAGGCTACCTAAAAGCAAGCAAAATGAATCCCATGCTGAGCCCCAAATTTAGATTTCACAGGAAGTCAATCCTCACAAATAAAATTTTCTCCCTGGAAATCATCACAAAATTGGCTGAGTACAACTGTGTGATGCATTACTTTGGTGGCCTCACAGGTTGCAAGATGCTGGCTGGGATGGGGCTGCCAAGGGTGGGAGAGGGCAGAGACCATCAGGTCTGGTTTGAGGAAAATCCCCCAATAGAAAAGGCATCCTCTGCCTCACTGTGCACCAGTGTGCCTCTTCTAAAATGTCATTGCCAGCACTAAGCACAGCACAGCAGCTTTCTGATGTGGGACGACAGAAGCAGATAGAGAATAGCCAAGCATCAGTCAGACACATCTGAGCACTTGCAGCTTTATAGCTTACAGCAGGCTGTAAAGAGCAGTGTATGGCAGCTGCTGGCTGCAGAGGCAGAGCTCTGCTTTGGATAAAACTCAAGAAGGGTTCACCAAGGACATCAGTAATGCTACAACAGCAGCACTGGGAGCGCTCACAAGCTGGAATCTCCAACTATTTTATCTTTTCCTTCCTTCTTGGAATGGCTTCTTATCTTAAATTTTCACTTCTTCCACAGTTTTCTTGTGCTCCTTTCCGTGAAAACAGCACCAAGCTGAAAACATAATTCTTAGTTTTGTTCTAATGCATTAATCTCTCTCACAGGTAATGGCTTGTGATGCAGAACAACCCAACATGCAGCCTAGGTGTTTTGGCAGCAACCTGATGCAAAGTGCTTCATTATTTGCCCAGCTAGTTTACAGGGAATCAAATACAAAATCCCCAGGTGTTGCTTACAGCACAACCAATGCTTTTCATTCCATTTGTAAATACAACACTCTAGTGAGCCCACACACCTATTTTACTACCTTAATGAAAAACAGAGGGCAGACTTCACATGTAGCAGTGACCATGCCACCTTTCAGCACGTCTCTGAAAGACAGAGGTTGATCGAGAAGGTATGCTTCCAGGCATGCAGATGCAATGTAGGAAGAAACATGTCAAGAATTTTAATTGTACTTAGATTAAAAAAAAAAACCCTAACTAATAAAAAATAGATTGCTGGCATACCAGCACACAGCTGGAATGACTCCGGTCACCCACTCCACTGCTAAGAGGCCTCCTTATGGGGTCTGTATGCAGGCACAGCAGGAGAGGTTGGAAAGGGGCAGCCCCAAGCCCATCAACCCCAACAGCTCTGACATCTCTGGGCTACGCTGGCATGGAACACACAGCTCTGTCAGTTTCTTGGATCGCACTACTACTGTCTGATGCTAATGAATCAGTCAGGGTCCCTCAACTATTTTCCATCTTTACCAGCATGGAAAGATTTGGCAGTTTTAAATTTTCAGTTGGGAGATATCAGTGATAATCCAGAAGCTGCTGACAGAGCGAGGACAAAGCCGGAGGCATGCAGGCACCTTGACTGCAGCTCCTCACATGTGTTCCTCTTAATTTTTTTATCAAGAGCTCAGCTCCCTGACAATAGCCCTGGAACTCTGGATGCACCCTGACAAAGAAAAGAAAAACAAAGGAACTCCTGCATACACGTGCAGCCCCCAGTGTGTGTCCCCGAGGCCTCAGCCCCAGGACATGTTGGCCACACTGGGCTCACCTGGATGCCCCCTTTTACCCCACCAGCCATTGCGATGGTGTGTCTCCACACCATTGCAATTAATTTGTGTCTCTACAAATGGGTGTCTCCAAGTGACATTTCTTGGCCTATAATGAACAGACATGCTGATGCTGCCATTCAGTGTAGGTTTAATTACCGTAGAACACATGCAGATGGAATCTCCATCCAATAAATGCGGCGAGATCGCCGGCCTGGAAGCAGTGTGCCAGACTTTCCTCTGGCTTTGTGAGCAACAGTGACTCCTGACTTACTACTGAGCCACACTACTGAGTGTCACAGACACACACGTGAAAGAACGCCCAGAGAACTATGTGGCTTGTGGCACCTGAAATTCCTTGCTGGTTATTTACAAACCATAAAGAAAAGTTGACAAATTCATTAAGATTAGATCTTTATTTATTTATTTTTCTTAGAGGATTAAGGTTTGTGTGGATGTAGCTCACCATCGAGCTGATGCCAGGCATTTTTCCATGTGTGTTGTTATAGACGTGAACAATGGCCTGGGTTTATCCAGGGTTAAAGGCTGAAGTTATGCTTTCTGCACAGTGTTAATGAGTTAATGCTATTCCTGAACTATCACAAAAATCCAAGCCACGGGTTTTAAGAAAGATTACCATGATCATATTTAAATTGTTACTTATAGGCAGGAAAATACATCATATTAAGCTCTTGCTGAAAGTCTTCTATATCATAGTTTTCATTTTTTTTTTCTCTGTAAACTATTCATAAGGCTTTTATCAAGTTAAACTCCTAAAATTCTCCACCTGTATTCTACCAAAGGTGTACATATACATGTGTATATACACACACCAAGTGATACATAGCTTCTCTCTGCCAAAAATATTCAAAACAATATAAAGTGAGAAAACAGTTATTACATGGATCAAGTTCAGCTGCCCCTCAGCAATTCATCAGCAAAAAAAATTGTCATATTTTCCAAGAATGCTTTAAAACCAGTGGCATTTTTTTCCAACTCTTCCTAGTGTAGCAGATTTCATTATTGCCTGTCAAGATGATTTGTCCATTTCTGGCCTAGAAATACCTAGAATTAATTCTTAGAACTGGAATGATGCTCAGGAGCTAAGTTGCTGTTGCTGCACGGAATGGACATCATGACTCAGTCATGTCCAGCATACCCTATGGGAGGTGAAAAGTCCTGGCTCATGGTCTGGAGCACAGGGGACAAGATGGGCCTTACTATGGAGGACAGACTGATAGCCTCCAACGCTGTCTATGTCTCTTGAGGGCAAAGAAAGGGTCCTTATCTCGCACAAACTGTTTAGTCTTCTGCTTATCTGCAGTGTGCTGGGCCTATCTTTTTATTCCTTCTGGAGTTTCTCATTGTCAGCAGGGCTTCCAGCTCTTTTCTTGGAAGCCTGCTTTCTGAAACATTGAAATTGGGCTTTACATCAGCTGAAAGACCACTCCCTTTTTTTCCCCAGTTAGTTCATGTTGTGACATAGCTTCAAACTATTCATTGAATAACTTCACGTTGAAATTTGTACACAAATTGCCCTTTTAAGTGCAGATTTTAAGTTTTAAAGCATTAACACAAAGAATCAAAATTTGCAGCTATCTATTGCCTGGGAATGCCACAAGTTGAGCAGATCAGACCTGCGACCTCAAAGTCCATTAGTTCCCTTTAATTCCTTCGCCTTCATTGATGTTCAGAGACAGAGGAGAGAGTCAAAACCTCATCCTAATATCTACCAGGCTGCTCATCCTGGGGAAGAGAAGGCTCCAGGGAGACCTGATAGTGGCTTTTAAGTATCTAAAAGGGGGCTATAAGAACAAAAGGGACAAATTCTTCAGCAGGGTCTGTTGTGACAGGACGAGGGGAAACAGTTTCAAACTAAAAGAAGGGAGATTTAGACTGGATAGAAGGAAAAAATATTTCATGTTAAATGTAACGAGGCACTGGAACCAGCTGCCCAGAGAGACAGTGGATGCACCATCCCTGGAGACACTCAAGGTCAGGCTGGAGAGGGCTCTGAGCAACCTGATGTAGCTGTAGGTGTCCCTGTTCATTGCAGGGGAGTTGGACTAGATGGCCTTTAAGGGTCCCTTCCAACTCAAATGATTCTATTATTCTGTGATTCTATGATTTAGAAATTAGTTTGAGCTCTCAAGTCTTCGATTTAGCATCTCAAAAACCCTGCAATTCTGAAAAGCATGTTTTGCCCTCTCCTCATTCCTTCTTTCCCAAAGAGGGAGTGGGGGATATACAAACCAAAAGCACTGCCTGAGGAAAGGGTTAACACTGATGACATGCTGGTAGAGGAAAACTGATGGACGGGCACGACTTGTTATCTGGAGCAGATCACTTGAAAGCAGCCTGGCAATGACTGATGATGAAGTAACAGCAATAAGAAACATGCTTCATCATGTTCTCACCACCACAACCCAGAGCCACGGGCAGCTGAGACACCGGACAGCGCCCTTCTGGCAGCATCCCTGCACATCTGGAGCACCCACTGAGAAGAAGCAAACAGCACCAGGCAGCTGGAAAGAGTGTCCTCCTCAGCCTCCCTGGCCCCCTGAGGTGAATTTGTCCTACACTCAAAAGCAAACACACGCTGGTGTGGACTTTCCTGTCTGCATCTGTGCTGAGTATTTTTAAATGTTACTGCAATATGCTCAGTGTGTTTGGATTAATATAACCAGTTAGTTTGGTGGACTAAGAAGTAGCACAATACACTGCCTGAAATTAGTCTATCTGAAGAGGAGGGAGAGAAATGTTCAGGAAAACGGGGAGCAGTGCATGCTGGCAGGATGGTGACTGCTCAGTCTTCTTTTCAAATACTTCCCCAAAATGAGAATTGCCCCAGAGTGCCTTCCACCCTTCAGCAGATCTCTTGCTTTCTTGAAGCAAATGGCAGGCTCCAGAAACAAGACAGCTAATAATAAACTCCCCAGCTGAACTCTAGGAAAGCAGTTGAAGTCAAGGCTTTGTGAGCCAAGTGCTGACCAACATGTGTTCCCAGCTGCCAGCAGTGATTCATCGCAAAACGTGTTCTTTATGAAGCAGTTGTGGTTTAGCCATCTCCCTTTTGGAGCACATTTTGCTCCAAACAAGGCTTCCTCTTTCCAAAACATGGAGCCGAAGGCACCTGAGTCATGGTCCTTCTACCCTGTGTCATGTTAACAGAGCACACAGGGACTACTCTGGTCACAAAATATTCACACAGCTGTTCTTACACAATGACTCCTGAACCAACCAACCAACTGCTGCTGTTATTGCTGCCTGCTTCAGCAGCTGTACACAAGAAGTGCTGATTTCCACAGCACCAGCCTGCAGACAGGATAGGCCTCCTTCCAAAATGCCCTTTTATCAAGGGCTTGTATAACAAAGGTTGGTTCTTGCCTTGGACTTCTCTAATCATGGTATCATAGAACCATAGAATCATAGAATCAGGTAGGTGGGAAAAGACCTTCAAGCTCATCAAGCCCAACTGTCAATCTGACCTACTGAGTCCCATCATTGAACCACGTCCCTTATATCAGTGTAAAATCTCACAGTGACGTGAAAGGAGTATTTCATTCTTTCTCTTTACTACCAATAATAATAGTAATCTTATTTTCTTCTTTATCTTTATATCCTTAATAGGATTTCATTATCCAAATGCTCACAATTTAACCTGCTACTATCAGGGATGCAAGGCCAAGAAGGAATACAAGCTGGGACAACAAGCATAACATTTCCTATGGGTCCTGAACTACTTGGCTGTATTTTTGCACCTGTAGTGCTTCACTGGAAGTACCAATCTGGCTGGCCAGTGGATTTGGGTTTTCAAAAGATGCTCATCACTTTCCTGAATGGAGGAGCCAATGCTTCTGAAGATTGCGACGTTGCTCAGAGGCTTCCGGGAGATGCTGCGATCACTGTAGAAATGGGAACACATTAAGGCAGTCTTTCTGAAGAAGGGGAAACAGCCTTGTGGGATGGTGGTGCCCTGCAGGGACCTCTGCAAGTGTTGACATCCTTCTCCTGCCCCTGCCACTCTGCTTACCTTCTCTTCCCCTCCACCCTGACAAACACAACACAAGCACAGGCACTCCTGGAAACATGCAGAACAGTTAAAATTTCTTCCCAGTTCTTGAGATTTTCTCATTTTTATTTTTTTGCTATTCCAGGGCCCAGTCCAGAGGAAGAAAACAAAAAGCAGAAAAAACCTATGTGCAGCCTTATGGAAGGACTTTCCAAGCCACAGATGCTGGCTCTGTGGTTGGCTGACCTACCCAAAATAAAGCTCAGCAGCAGGGAGCAGTGCAGCAGTTCAGGGGGTGGAAGAGGTCATGCGAATGTGATCCCACCTTCCAGCCACTGTGTCTCCTACTGCCACAAGCGTGCCTGCCTCCCCCTGCTTCTTTTGGGGTGAATTGTTCACATTTTTCTTTTTTCTTTTTTTTTTTCTTTTTCATTCCTATCCATTCGCCAGATGGAGTTGTTGAAAATGATTCTTGTTCCAGCCTCGAGGGCTGCTGACCCCGTTCAGAGATGCACAGCACTACTTCCTTCACATGACAAGGCCACTTTCAGTGAACCACCATCAAAAAAAGAAAAGAAAGTGACCAATATGGTTTTAAGAATTTATCTGTTTGGAATTCTTAGCTTAAGTTGTGGTTTATAAAAGAGTACATTGCAATGTAATAAGTAAAACCTTTGGGTTCATTCAAGAGAAAATAGAAGCAAGAGCTTCCCTATGTATACAGAAGCACAAGAACACACTCAAGTCTCAAACACTGCGCAGGAGAGTTTAACCAGGTTTTGAAGCTATCACCACATCCCAGATCAGGAGAAGATAAAGCTGTGGTAAGTGATTTTGGTCAGCAGGACTACTTTTTGACATCAGAACACAATCATCTCATAAGCCTTTGCTCTTTTTTTAGAGAGGAGCTCACAGAACTGCTCTTGGCTCAGCCATTCTGACTTTGGAGAGCATGAACGTGGTCCCATATGACCACAACTGACCATATTGTGCATCATTTAGGGTCTATGAAGAGCACAGCAGGGGCAGAAGAAGTTTCAGGGGCATGGACTCTTCTCTATATCTGGCACACTCATGTATTGAAGTGTGGGCTTGGTTTTTATAACACAGCTTCATGCAAGGATCCAGTAATTAAGTAGATGACTTCTCATCACACCTACTGCTGGTCAGACATTAGACTGAATGGGTTGATGGAACTGTACCTACATGTTTTCATGCTGCCAGGCCAGTAAAGGAGGCTTTAATAGCAGCTGCTTCTCTTAAGCTAAGTGCTCAGCAACAGAGAGGTGAAAGACCTGCTGCCACTTACCAAACCTCTTGTAGCCAAAGGACTGCACCTCCTCCTCTTCTGCAAAATCGTCTGGAGACAGAAAGAAAGACACAGCACCATGTTACTACTACCAGTGGAAAAATACAAGAAAAAATTGTTACAGGTGCATTAGCTTTCCCCAAAGATCTGATAAACAATGGGACAGAGAACTGACAAAGACAAACAGATGACAAAAAACATTTCAGCTCTTTTGTTCTCATCTTCAGCCAGCAAGCAGCAAAATGCTAGTAATCACAAATCTATTTTGTCAGAAGCTTAATTTTTTTCTACTTCCTTCCAGCAACAATTACTCAAAGGAAAATGCTGGCATCAGCAGAAAAAATGCACTCACTACTTTTTTCTTTTTTTTTTTCAGTCTCTTGCTACCAGCCCAACCCTTCCTTCTGCTGAAACGGGGTAAGGAAAGAGCCCTGCATGCTGTTGGAACCAGATTTTACCCAGACTCCCAGGCTCCCAGGAAGAGCAGTAGAGCCCCACTGCCCAACTCCTGCTTCCTGATTTCTAGAAGGAAATAGAGGAGATTCATTTCCTCTTCTGTACACATCATTTCATATACTGGGCCCTTTTAAATCAGCACCTAGAGCATCATTTCCCAAGAGCTGCCAGCCTACCATGCAGAAAACTCCAGCATGGGACAGCAGCCCCTATCCTCCAAAATATGCCTGCTCTTAAGCTTTTGCTTGCATTGCAGTAGAGGCAAGGCAGAAGTCTGCATCACATTGAGCACAGCTGCTGCACCCTGTGGAGCTTCTGCTTGCTGAGCCCTCACACCACCCTCGCAGCATTGGGTGCCAAGAAAGATGTCTCACTTGCAAATGTCCCATCCAGATCCTCCCCCAGCACAAGGACAGAAAGAAACAGAAGAACAGAGGCCAGCCAAGGAATCCACCAGAATGGAACATCTAATGAGCTGCAGTGAAAAAGCAGGTTCTGAACAGATAAGCACACATGATGGGAGTGAGTCTGGGCTTGGGTAGCCCTTTGGTGTCCACAGCCTTATTGTGCATGAACAAGCTGCTGGCATCGTGAGACTGGGCTGGTGCTGCAGCTGACATGGGACACAGCATAGCCACGGGAGGATGGACTCAAAAGTGAAGGAAACATATGGTCCTCATCCAGGCTAGCAAAGTCTAAATTGTTTGCAGGAATAAATCTCACCCTCACCTTCTGACTTGCCACATGCTGAGGTCTGAGGAAGATGCTGCCTGATGCAGCATGGAAGTTCCTGAAATGCATCATGTTTAAAGCTCTTCACCCTTTGCTCACACAGCACTTTTGACAAAACAGCTCAAAACTCATATTCTTCACCAGGTATTGTTCATTTTGCTCACTGCCAGAGGTGCTCCTGTCTATCTTCACCCTTGTTTCAGTTGTGTATTTAAGAAATGCAAGAACCGTGGACACTCCTCAGGCAAAACAAACACATCCTGATTTTGAAGGCAGCAAGAATCCTCTAACGAAGAACACCTCACTATTGTACCAGATATTACCTGAAGACAATGTCACCTGACAAAACACGACAAATGCTAATAAACCAAGTGACCACAAAGAGTCAACTGCCAAGCCTCTCTTCCCAGCAGTAAATTACTCCAGAAAAGTCTTCCCCTCTTGCACAAAAGATAAAAGCTGCACAGAGAAGTTATCAGTGCCAGAGCCCTCAGCTTCCTGCCTTCTCTTGCTAACACAATCGCCTCCTGTTTCTTGGGAGCGTAACCTGCCTTATCTGACCCATATCTGCCTTGTGCAACCAGGCCGTGCTGAAGTCCTGTGGCCTAATCCTGCACCACATCTCCAAGGCCCATGCACCTCCACCCCAGGGCCCCTCTAATGCCAAGGGCTGTGCCTTCTCTCTGTCCACCATCTCAGGCCCTCACATCCCTTCACTGCTGCCATCAAGGGCCCTCCAACTCTGAAGGGCATTTCACAGAATCAGAGAATCACAGAATGGCCTGGGTTGGAAGGGACCTCAAGGATCATGAATCTCCAACTCCCTTCCCCCCCCCCCACCACAGGCAGGGCCACCAATGTCCACATTTAATACTAGACTAGGCCAAAAGCCTTCCTCTATTCTTGTCAGTGGCTGAAGGGAGAAGTCAGCCATTTGGTTTTTCACATGTAGGTCAACCGCTATGACTTCTGGCAAGGCATTCGTCATCCTGCTTATGTTTCTCTGGACTCCTTTGTATTTTCCATGCATATATATATATATATATGGATGTGTACGTATATGTATACACACATACTTTTAAATATTTTCAACATTACATGCTTGCTAGGGATCATTTTTTCCAAACAAATCTCATTTTGAAGAGCAATAGTGGCATGTGAAATGAAATGGGGATGGGCTAGGCCAGTTTTGTTAGCAAGTGAGCTGGCCTCCTGTTTCTAAAATCTAAAACATCAGATAAGACTGATTTTAATCCCAAGGGCTTGTCTAGCATCAGGCAACAAAGTTGTTTAGGGGAAGTCTGTTAGAATTACTTAATAGACTAAGCTCAGAGGTCTTTCAGTCACAACCGTCATTAGGCCCTTTGCCCAAATTATACATTGCAAATGCAATGCTTACAAATTTCAAATATAATACAAATAATCTTCGATAATATTAACTGCAGTGTAACAAGTTTAAGGGAAATAAAGATGGGAGGCAGAAATGAATAAAATGAGATCAGATTAAATCTGCAGAAATTAGCAGCGCTGCATTCTTTGGAAAAAAAGAGACTAGGAGGTGTTGAGAGTTTTAGGGGTTCCTCATGAGAAACCTATGTTTGAAATATTAAAAATAAAGATGGGAAACAAGCCCATAAATGTGAGTCCTGAGGCAAAACCATTTGCCCCAGCCTGCTCCTCACAGCACTGTGCTGACAAGCTGGCAAACACTCAGCTCTCTGACACAAGTTCCATTGCTGAACACCTTCCCGATTCATAGAAGGTGTACAAAAATCTCAAAGCTCTGTGATATCTTTGAACTGGGGAAACACAGGACAACCCAATTTTTCATTGAAAAGCGAATGTGTAGATTTCTCAGAGAAAACGTGATCTGTGATGAATTACAAAGGTTAAAAAAATACACACCAATTAGGAAAGTAAATAGTAAGAAAACCTCCAGGATGTTTTTATGCTTCATGGTTTTAAAGACAGTAACAAAAATAAGAGTGGAAGAAATATATGAATTTTGAGCATCTGTGGCTAACGCTAAGAAAAAAAATGACATGATTTTTTATATCAGTGCTGTCCATACAGTTGAATGCAGCTGCAACTGCTATAGGACAGGTTTGTTTGATGTTGTGAAAGCTCTAAGTTTGAAATATTTTACTTCAGTTTAAATTCAGACCTTGGTTTCAAAGACAACTGGAATGAATGCAATATTTCTGCTACATAGGTGTATACTTATATGTAGCAAAGGAGTATTTTCCTAGGTGCACAATGCAAAGACCGCACTCCTCCTTGCAGCACATAACAAAGCAGAATCCATTTTTACATCCTGGGCAGAAGAATTTATTCCTTAGTGCTGAAAAGATACCCATAGTTTAGTTATAGACTGCTCTACAGGGCTGTCAGCTGAAAGAGATAATCTAGAATTAGAAAGACAAAGAAAAAAAAACTGGTTAAAAAGCCATTTCTTATTCCACTGACTTCTACTGAGCCCTGGCAGATGGACGGTCTGTTAGTAAAAGTGAACTCTGGGCAAAACACACGAACAACCAACTCTATTTAACTGCATAGGAGAAGGACCACTGGAGACTTGTTAAATCAGGCTTACAAGAGTCCCCTTGGAGGCCAACAACAGATCAGCACTCAGAGCTCACAGCAAACTGTTGAAAATAAGTGGCTATCTGTAGCTTAGCAGGAGTACATCAAATATTTTAAGTAGTTAGCACAAAGCAAAAGCTCTGATCCAAAAACAAGGCTTTGTGATATTTTGGCAATATAACCACCCCACTGAGTAGAAATGCCAAATTCTGCTTGCCTTCCAGTTATAAATTATTACTGCAACACTTCTAATAAATACAGTTGTAGAGTTAAATAAGTTACAGTACAATGCTTCAAGGGAGTGGAAGGTGGTTCAACTGGGGATTATCACAGTGAACAGAGGGAATTAATTTAATCTAAAACAAATTGGGTTCTTGTTTGATTAATTTGCTAGAGGCAAAGCAAAAATATGTTGAGAAGAACCATGTAATTTCTGGTTCTTGTTCTTAAATCTTAAGTAAATGAATCATGGGCCACTTTGGAGTCTGTACTGAGGTCAAGTAAGAGAGAGCTGGCCTAGAGCTGACAAGGATGCTAAATCTGCCCTCAGACTACACAGGACATACAGCTACACCACACCACTTGGTCCTTTCCCTGGAACAGGACCGGATCTGAGATGTCTTTGGTGCAGTGCGGTGTTAGGGCGATTGTTTCCATTTTATCCCTTTCCTTTAATGGGTACCATTGTTGGCATATGGGAGGTGTATCAGAAAGCTACTAATGCACGTGTCCAACTATCATCTTTCAACAGTACACCCTACTTGTTCATTTCAGTATAATGAGCTAACGAAGCAAAGTAGACCTCATAACCATAAAGATGCTGGGTCATATGCTGGCTACAGACATGTAGTACCCAATCATTCCTAGTAATTTTCCACATGGGAAACGTGGGTTTAAAAAGTAATCTTTGTTTAAAGTCTTCAATTAAGGAAAGGCACAAATGATCTGCACAAAATTTCAAACTCTGTGGAAATACAGTTCAGGAGAGAAGGAGGCATCTGGGCTGAAAATCATCATGCCAAGTTTCACCTCCGATTTTAGGTACTAATTTATAGCTCCCTGAAAACTGGATTTACAGCACATTAGAATTTACCCCTAAGTACCACACTGGGAACTTGGGACTCTAGCAGTAATTTGCAGCAACAATGACATCCAGTATAAGAGTTTCCTTTAAAATAAATCTCCACATAATATGCATTCTCCAAGAGCTTTAATCGTTAAGGCCCTGCATTTCCCACCAGTTTAATGGGACTTGTATGGTTGTATCTCAGTGCTACTCTGTGAAATTCATTATATATCAGCTGATCTGAAAATAATGCCTCCTGTTTTTTTTTTTTTTTTCCAGGAAAACAACAACAGATACAAAGAGCACAATAACACTACTCGATAGAGCAAATTCTCTCCTAACATAATTTTTTAACAATCACCACTACTGGCTCTGCATTTTTGCCAGCTATGAACAAGAGCCTGTATGCTGTGCTCATAACAATATGTACCAGCAGTGGTGATCCACTGTTTCTCAGCTGCTGAAACCTACCAACCATCACCTCACTGTGCTCACATCCACTGGCTGGACTCCATGAACGTTCGGCAAGCATCAATGAATGTCAATAGATGCCATTTTTCTGCATGGAGGAACTCAGTGACACACCTTTGCCTCATATGCATTTCCATGTCAGACATCATTCTGCCAGACTGCCCCTCTGCTGCCATCTGTCACACGGCAACAACACGTAATGGGATACTGGTGGGAAGGTTCAACCTCTACTGCTATACCACCAGCATCTGCCTCTGACATTGTGGGACAACATCACGAGATAGGAGGCACTGCTTTTGAAACAGCCCTCATAATATTACCAAGAATACATTTCATAATTATTTTTTAATCATTTGGAAAGACACTGTGCCCATTAGTCAAAAGTTCTGGTAATCCTCTCATGAGCCCATAAATCAGCATTGATGCAGATGGGCGCCTCTGGGAGGAACCATCCGCGGTGTCCCAAGGCTGCCCTCTCCACATCAGCCCTCTCTCCAAAAGACAAAACTTGTCCACTTGTGAGGTTTCTGTAATATTAACAACTGTTCAGACAGAAGAGTGAGCACCAATATCTTTCTCATCTCAGATTACAAAAGCTTTCTGAGGAGTGATCAGATTTATATGTGTTTCTGGTCACTATTAAGAGGGTCTACTTTCAAAGTGCTGACCTAGTGGTGAAACTGAGCCAGCAGAAGCATAGTGAGCAGCTGCAGCCTTCAGATGTTGATGACTTCATCAGTCTAATTGGTTTCCACTGATTTCCATGGCTGTTACTCTGGACAGTGTCCTGCTTGCGCTAACTGCTTGACCCCTCTGTCTTCACAGATGCTTCATTTCACTTTCCTTCCCCTGACTTTCTCCACTCATTTTTTCCATACAGATCTTTTTCATATCCAGGTCTTTCTCGTTGCTTCTGTTTTGACAAGTCTTCCTCATAAGAACCCACCCCATGCTGAAAACCCTTCCCTACTGACACAGTCCCAAGCCAGCATGTCTCTGTGGCAGGGTCTGAGTGCAGCTTTTCCACCCAGTCCTTTGCCTCATCACTATGAGCTCTAGGAAAAAGTCCACCTCCTCACATTCCCCAGCACCCTTTGGTGTGTTGTCTTAGCCTAGATCCAGGCAGAAATTGAGGCTTCTCCCTATCCCTGTCCTTCACAACCAGGAATTGGTCTGCTTTCAGTATCACAAGAAAGCAAGAGGCAAAGTCCCACGTCATTGATTCTCTCTTGAGATTTATAATCCAAGAGCACAACTGTGTCTCCCATCAGTTAACACATGTATAAAACATAGCCCAAAAAAGGGTCATGACAGATGGGTTTTCAGTGCTATGGTCCTGGTCTACAGCCCAACTACTACAGCCCAAAATGGAGAGAATGCACAAAAAAGAGACAGAAGATTAAAAAGCTCCAGTTTTGTATTTAGGGATGAAACAATGAGAGCAGACAGTGCTGTTTCTTGAGCAAAACCTGAGCAGCCCTTGAGTGCCTTAGAGCAAGGCTGCAGCGCTGGGGCCAGCACCAGCTGCACAGTGCAAAGGGTCGACCTTAGAAGTTAAAGGTTTAAATCATATCATATTTCAGCGTAATGATTTAAGGGCAAACAGATCTGTTCTCATTAGGGCGCTGAAAAATCTTGCCTCTCTGTCCGCATGTTAGAGGAGGCAATTAACAACAGCATTAAACAGCGCAGCATTCCTGAACACCACGCTCCTATACTGCCTCCCATAAGTCATCCACTTTGTTTCCTAGCGACGTCCCAGTCTTCACCTCAAATTTATGCACCAAAAGGGATTGTAACTTTAGGTGGAAGCAGTCGGACTCCAAATACAATTCATCTTGCCCTGATCCCTTGCTTGCACAGACCACACTCGCACTGTTAGGAGGATCATGTTCACCTTCAGTGCCTGCTAAAAGGTGTCTTTATTTTGCTTTCCACTGGGGATATCTCTGTTTTGACACAAGAGAACCTCAGGATAAGAAATGTTTTGTGCAGCTGGAGATAACTGGGCACACATCCTTCGCAGTGCTGAACTGCCTTCATCCTTGACATTTCTTGCACTCTCTTTCTTTGACTCTGGCTTAGCTCTGCCAGCTCGTACCAGCTGTACCCTTGCGCAAGACCATGTTTCCTCCCCTCCATGCCAACCAAGCCAGCAGAGGTGTTTGGACCTGTGAGTACAATGGCCTTTGAGCACGGATCTCAACGAAGCATTAAGTGATTGTGACAAAAAAGGGCTCTGTTCAGCTCTCAGCTGTAGCGAAACGCATGCAGAATAAATTCCTGTTCTCCAAAGCAGCAGAAGGAAGAGCCTTCCGCACACAGCCCAATTTGTTCTTCTTGGTCCCGTGTGGCCGGGAAAAGCAGAATATTCAAAGTCAAGATACACAGTTACGACTTCTTATCAAAAATAACCTCACACCGTAGCTTACTTGCTACTTCTGCTCCATAGCCACACCTGCAGAGTAATAGCTCTATCTGTGCAATAACAGATTTCCCTCTTATTTTCACAGCTCCTAAAACTCTGCTTTCTTTCCTGTCTGGTGTTAAGGAGAATATCCTTTGACACACGCATGCATGATCATCCCTCTCATACATATGTTTAAAATCCCCCATTGCTACCAGCCAGTCTGGGTTACACCGGCTGTGGAGTAGCACTGCCTGGGATTTGCTCTGCGTTGTATCACACATTTATTGTAGCCGCTCATGCCTTTGAACTTCTGCGGTAGGGTCCTGTGACATGTCCAACACACACCACTCCAAGCTTTGCATATGTTTCATGTTTATGTCACTATATTCATATGAGCTGTGCTGTAACTGCACTGAGTGAAGGTTACTGGATCGCTCCGCTCCCCATCCTTGGTTTTCAGATGCTGTCTGGCTCCAGCAAAACGCTTTGGGCTGGGTTGTTTGAAACATGCACTTTGCTGTTTCTATCCTGGGAAGGCCTTTTTGCAAACAGCCACTCATCTGATTTTGTGCATAGGAAGATTACAGAGCGAGAGAGAGACGCTTCTCCACCATTAGCAAACTCGCTTTCTTCTATAAACACATCAGTAGCATCAAAACGGTTCAAGGGAAAGACAAAATCTGCCAAGGAGGTGGACACCATATAAACAGACCATTTATTTCAAGGCTTTTCATGAGAGAGCAACTGAACGGTGCATGGACATTCAGGTTTTGAAGGTGGAAGCTTCACCTGCAGATTGCATCTGGGCTCTAAGTTAAAACGCAGAGGGGATTGTTGTTGTTGTTGTTATTGTTGTTATTATTATACGAGAGGCACTGCACAGGATAGGGCACTCTTCCAGATGCTCCCTCCTGTTACAGCACAACCGACTTTTCGTCTGCCATGAGCACCGTTCTCCAAGCAGCACAGCCGGCAGGGTGGGAGGAAGGGATCAGAGCAGGAGGATCCATGGAAGGATCCAGAGCTCCTCTGCCGTCCCAGAGCCACCATCCCACAGAACCACCTGGGCTGCAGCAGTGCCTGATCTGGGGCATCAGTGATGGGTCACTGTCCATACAAAAGCCGTGTTTCGAATGGCAAAACCACAGCAGCCACAACTGGACCAGTTACAGATATGGCTTAAAATGACCATTACAAAAGGTATCTCAGATGATATATAGAAAAGTTTTAACGTGCTCCTCTCCCTTCGCTTAGGTCGATGTTTTTGACCATGTGGTGTTGACTGTGGGAAGCTGTTTCCATTTGTTTCCCAGGCAACAAACAATGTCTCATTCCCCAATACATAACTACAACTTAGAAGAAAACTTGTCGTTCGATACAAATACATGTAACCGTGAACCAGCTGAGTCCCTTTAAACATCACATGAATTATTACTTAAAAGTATCGCAAAGCTTGTGAGCTCGGTGTAGTTTGCTGCAAATCCAACTGCAAGCACATCAAATGTAAACTTCCATTTATTTTAGTGATTTAAAGCGCAGCACGTTACAAACACCAGCAGTGGAAAATATAATTTATTCCGTACAGATACTCAGTGATGTAATTATTTAGATATTCCTCCGTCCTCCAGAGAGGGTAGATGCAGAGACAGCTGCAATCAACAGATCGTTTTGCTATTGAGAGAAATGTGTCACTGCACCCACTCCTCCACTTAGCACCCCCATCAAGTCTAAAGAGGAATTGTGACAAAACAAATATGCACCAGGAAAAGAAGACGCAGAGTCAAAGTTTGCTTTGGCTCTGCAGCTTCCATGACACAGGCAATGGCACTTGATGATAGGTTGGAAGACTATTATGGTTATTAGCGCCGTCATTTAGGAGTTCATTGCGTGTTTCAGAACTGATTTCTGGGGGAGGTAGAAATGACGTGGCTGTGATTGCTCTTGGGGAAGGTGATGGCAGGGGCTGGCAAGCAGAACAGAGCATCCCCCCTGCCAGGCTGTGAGCACAGTAAGTGCTCATGGCCCTCCAAGCGCCACTTCTCCACTCAGCAAAGCACAGCACTGCAGGCAGAGTGGAAGGAGGCAGAAATAGAATCAGAGACCCATAGAATGGCTTGGGACAAAAGGGACCCCAATGATCACCTAGTTCCAGCCTCCCTCATGTCTTGTACCCACCTACTGCTACAGCAAAGCACCTGCTGGCTTCGGTAGGCTCAGTGCCCGGTTCCAGGTGCCATGCAGCACAGCACGTGGCTGCCCCAATGTGTTACTGCTGTGCTCTGCCCTCGGCATCCCACCTGCTCTGCACAACAGCCCAGCTCCAGTCCCAGCGCAAGGCAACAGTGGTAACACCCATGGCTTGACGTTACTGGGCTCCCATTGCTTTGGTTTGTTCCTGCCATGACACTTATGCCCATAGTGACAAGCCGATGACAAAGCTTTTGGCACGAGTAGCCTATAAATACACTATAAATATATTATTTTTAATGCATTGCAGGGTCTCGTGGGGGGATTATGTCACAACTCCAGCAGTAACTCAAATAGTGTGGGTGGGCTTGTGGAGCCATAGAACAGAATAGACGTCTTTTTTTGTTGTTGTTCATAGAATGGTTTGGGTTGAAAGGGACATTTAAGATCACCTGGTTCCAACCCCCTGCTGTAGGCAGGGACACCTCCCTGTAGACCAGGTTGCTCACAGCCCCATCCATCCTGGCCTTGAATGCTTCCAGGGAGGGGGCATCCACAGCCTCTCTGGGCAACCTGTTCCAGTGTCTCACCGCCCTCACAGTAAAGAATTTCTTCCTAATATCTACTCTAAATCTTCCTCTTCCAGTTTAAAGCCATTTCCCCTCTACATGCCCCTATAAAAAGTCCCTCCCCAGCTTTCCTAGAGGCTCCCTTCAGGTACTGGAACCAGAACCAGAACCCCCCAAAGCCTTTCTTTCCTTCAGGCAAAGCAACTCAACATCGCACCACTCGGTGTCCCCGGCCCTGGAAACTCCATGTCAGTGTCGCGGTGTTTACCGGCATCTGGCATCAGCCCCTGCAATCCAAGCACAGCCACGCCGCTGCCCAAAAGCAATTTACATGTGTGCTTTTTCCCTTCCACCCTTCAAGTGTATTTTTGTCTCTGAAGGAAACCGAGACCCAACCCTTGCAAACTCCCAATTCTTCCTACGCTTTCCATAACGTCCTCTGATGTTGTGACTGCTCCCTGGTGTGTATGGGCTCTGCCTCTCACTGCAAGGCTATCCATTTCCTAAACAGAGGCTTTCTTGCGGCCCCCCGACATATCTCACATCGATTTGGCAATCTGCTTATGTGACTTTGAAAGGGCATTATCTCAGTCACGGCTTGTTGGGACGGGGTCAGCCGGCAGAAGGGGAGAGTTCCACCCAAGGAGAGAGGGAGAGAGAAAAACGAGAGGAGAAGAAACGAAGTTTCAGCTTTAACAGATGCAAAGCAAAGCCCAAATATTTTCCAGTCGGTGGATGTCGAGGAGCAATATGCCAGATACATTTCACAAGCCAGCTAAACCTCCGCTGGCACCTAATCACTGCCAGATGTTTAGAAGCAACACCGCGAAGCATCGCACGGCGCCTGGCAGGGGATAAACAAACCGCTGGGGGAGAACTCCAAGTCTCGTCCGCGGGACAGCGGAGACGGGGACGGGGGGAACGCAGAGTGGGTGCGGAGAGCCGGCGCGACGGGACGGCGCGGGGGGACGGCAGGATTCGCCCCTGCGCTGCCGCGCTGCCCCGCGCGGAGCCGGGGATGCGCCCCGCCCGCCCCGCGCTCCCCCACGCTGCGCTGCCCCGCGCCGCCCTGCCCGCCGCCGGTGCCCGCTGCACGTGTGCGCTCGCTCCGCTGCCGTCCCTACCTTTCATCTTGGCGCCGGGGCGGCTCGCATAGGACGCACGGGGCGCGGCGGGGGCTGGCTGCCTACTGTCGGGCCATGCCGGGGGCCGGCCGCGCCCTGCCCGCTGCCGCTGCCCCTGCCGCTGCCGCTGCCGCCCGCCGCGGCTCCTCTCGCCGCCAGCACCGAGCGGCCCGGCCCGGCCCCGCCGAGCAGCGGCCCGGCCCCGCCTCCCTCCCTCCGCCCCGGGGAAGGGGCCGCGGCCGGGGCCGGGCCGTGGGGGCGGGCTCGGGGCCCCGCCTGAGGCTGGGATGGCGGCGGGACGGGATGGGGCTCGCTCGTCGCCCGTCGGTGATGAGCAGGCATCCCGGATGGGATGCGGTGTCCCTCCTTGACCTCCCTGCGCGTTTTGGCCTCCTAAGTGCCCGAATGCCTCGTTGGTACCGAAGTGAGAAATCCCGAACCGCGGGTGCGTACCCATCAGGTGGGACGTGCGGCGCTCAGCCTCAAACCATCCTACTGGATTCAAAGGGATCCCGCTCAGTGCGTGGCCTGAAGAATATGTGTAAATATTTGTGGGATTAGGGATGTACAGGCTGGTTGTCTTTTATTTCTCTCCTTCTGGATGTTGCCAGGAATAATGCAGCATTTCCAGGCTCCCGTTTTCTTGAAAGGCGCACAAAGATTTGCTGCAAACCTGCCCTTACTTTGGCAATTGAAGGTGGCAATACAGGTTTGTGATCCCGCTCTAATCCGTAACATCAGTGCTGATGAAGGAGAGCTCATGCACCGTATGCCACTTCATTCTTGGGATGAGCAAAGCAGTGCAGGCTCCAGAGAGGCTTTCCCACTGCAGAAAGGAGACGTGCGTGATTTGGCCTCTGCAGTGCAGCTGGAGGTATCCCATCCTGCTGCATGGGGCAATGCTGAAAGAAGGGATGGTGCTATACGGTCTTTTCAGCCATTTAGTGGCTCTGATGGGATCACAGCATCCCAGCAGAGTAGTAGTGCGATATCACGGCATTGGTTTAACACCAGGTCAAAAAGTACTATAAACCTATCGGGTAGGGTCTCTCCTGAGCAAGGAATGGGGGAGTATATTCATCAAATGTAACCAGCGCAGAACAAAAATTAAAGCCAGGATTTAGAAATCTGAATTCCTTCGTTTCTTTCTGATTGGGTTAGCAACCTCTTGAGCAAGTTTTTCACTACTCATTCTCTTCCAGCTCACTACCACCAAAGATGCCTGCACACCAGCTGCAGGAGCCATTTGCTACTTTAAAGCAGGGCTCAGGTATCAAAGAGACATGACTCGGCTTTTCATTGACACTCCAGCAGTTGACTGGAATATCCGTTTTTGGTGCAAGCCATGAATAAAACTACTAAATCTGAGTAAAGTCATCAGGTAATTAAGGAAGTCCTGCAGTAGAGTGTTGGATTAAACCAACAGCACTCACAGTATTTATAGAACTGACTAATACTTGGTCAGTTCTACCATTCATTTTGGATCCTAAGTCAACTTACAGTTTTCTTGAAGAATCAATATTGTTCAGTTTCCCAAACTAAAAACCTACCCTGAATCTGATCCAAAGCCCATGGATACATATCCAAGATACATATTTCTTCTTCCAAGAAGAAATCTTTTCATTAATTATCATGCACTGAATGAAGAACAGTAATGAAACCCCACTTCACTAGAGGAAAACTATCCGAGCTTTCCTCTACACTATGCAGTGCTGAAGGAATGCAAAGAAAGAATTACCAAAATCTACAACCAATATCACAAGATGCACAAGGAGCAGGAGTGGGTAGGAATTCAGAAAATTCACCAGAAGCAGTTGCTGATAATGCTTTCAACTCTTCGGAGAGTAACCTTAGTGAACTGGCAGATAGCAACCAAACAGTGAAGAGACCTATGGGTCTGTGTCTTATGAACTGCTGTATCAGGGGGAGATGTACTCCTTACTTGTCGAAAGAAAAAATGATGGATATTTAGAATCCATAAAAAAGTATGATTAATAATTAGGCCCCAAATCTACCTCAATTCTTGTGATTTTAAAAACATTTAGTAAATTGTGGAGATAGTGAGAGACTTCATATTTAGAAAAGATGCCTCTATGTTCTCTTTTAGTCATGTAACTTGTATTCCACATCAGATTTCTTATATATCCTTTACATATTTAAATAACTGATGGTCGTCTACTAATACAATTTTGAAAATAGTTAGCTAGTGAAGAAATTCAGAAAACTTGTGAGCTGTTCTATTGTTTTCATGGTTTCTTTGACACATTTCACTGTTGTTTGCGTGTCAAATATTTCCTCTGCTCCATAGGTGTCCAATCTCTTGGTTTGCCTGAGCTGTGTTGAGTGAAGAGGAATTGTCTTGGGCCACATTTAAAATATATAATATAGTTAATGTTTATAAATAATAAAACTTGTTTTTTTGTGTGTGTTTTATTATTGTTATCATTATTAAAGAAAAAATGAGGGCAAAAAAAAGGATATGTGACCTGTTTTTTTGGAACTAACACATCAGTGTCTGGTTCAGTGGCAGTGGCCGCAGTTTGCAGTGAGTTCTCAAGGTGTTCATCAGAGATTTCTGATGAAATTTTACTCTTCCTGTTCTTCATCTTTGAAAAGCTGTTCACAAACGTACGTAGTGCCAAAAGGCAGTGACAGGAATGATGTGTGGCTGTGAAGTAGGGGGGATTAACGTCTGGTAAGAGAGGGCTCATAAATCTGATAGACATGGTCACATTTTTCTTTGAGTTCAATGTCTGATTTCAACTCTGTACATTGCATTTGAAAATACACAGGTAATGTATTTACATCAAATGAAAATGGGGTTGCAAATATACAAAAAACAAAAAACTTTTTTTGCAATCTTAAAACTTATTCTCAAACTCCTTTATCAAAATGGAAGGCATGGAAACATGTTTTTCCCTGTTTGCAGGACTGTGTTTAGCCAACAGCTCAAAAAACATAGCATTATTTGTCATTACTTGAGCTTGCCATAATTGAAGTTGCATTCTGAATGCTGTTATGGTTTGAAACATACTGCAGATAAGGAGATTTTCACCTTGAAGTTGACAAATATTGCAGAATTTGTTAGCACTGTATAAGTATTAACACAAACCCAAGTCTGATAACTATATAAGAAAGCTTACATGCCTACTTAATAACAAAGAAGGCATGTCTTCACAAGAACACACACGTGTAGTTGGGTAGAAATATCACTATGGGCAATCACTATGTTTTACTCTCCAAGTGGCACAAGCTATGTAATGTGCAACACACGCAGGTTTCAAATGGATGTGTCCTATCTGCTGTGACATGTAACGAGAGGTCATGTCTGCAGCCCCAGATAACCATCCATTCTGCCTTGGCTGCATTCAGCAGCGGGCAAGGCTGAGAGCCAGTAGAAGTAGGTTCTACTTCTAAAAGCTACTGTCACATTTATCAGCCTTAGGGTTAATGAACACACAAAAGGGGAGTCACACTGGTGATGGTTCATGGATACAGGGTAGTTTAGCAAATGTATTTAATGAAGTTAATATCATTGAATTGCTGATGTTATGAAGCACGTAGCCTCTCCATCAAAAGCAGTTTGGCTAAACAGGAGAATTCTGGTCTCTTCTCCACTGTCTCTGTTTCAATCTCCTGTATACTAAGCAGGAAAATGTCCCAAAATGTCCATCTGAAATATTACATCCACTCAATATGACTTGGTTAGACAGACCTACTAAATTTTTTTTTCATCAAATAATGAAACGAGGCACCCAAGTGAGCACTGTAGCATAGTGTGACCATAAGCAATTATCAGCCACATTGGTTGTTCTTGTTTTCCTTGCTACAGCCGTCCCTTGAATACCTATTTAAAGGAAGGTAATTTAGTTCACACTCACTTCTACTCTGCAAAACGTGTTCAATCTAGACAGTGATTCAAAAGATACAAATTTAATCTCTCTGTACATTTGAACAAATTGTGCAGAATTTGCTGAAATTATGCAAAAACATAATGTATATGTATATAGTTCCTGCTCTCTTGGACTCCACAACAGTCCATTCCTCTCACCTGCCTCTTTTCTGTAGCTCAACTTACGTTCTTTTGTCAGAATTGTTCCTCTCTTCTCTAACCAGAAGCTACTTGGCAATTTGATGAGTCTTGAAGAGATGCTGGAAGTGTGTTAAAACGTATGTGTGGTGTTCTCTTTGACTGACAGCCTTCTAACAGCCTGAGCCCTCATGCAATGCAAAGGGCAACGATTAAATCTGAAAGAGTTGAATGCATCACTGAAGAGAGCTGCATGTGATGAAGGAACCGTATGTGGGAGATCATTTGTCGGAAGTTTGCATCATTTGGGCTCAATACAAAATGTGCATTTAAAAGTGAGAGTAGAGTATTATAACATATTTTAATGATAAATCTTTTTCTCCACAACAATTTCATATTGTTTTTAATGACCATTTTGGATCTGTGCCCAGAGCAAAGATATCATCCTTGGATCTTGGTAATGAGATTGTAAATGATCCTGAACAAACAGTGAAGTTATTTACTAATAATTGTGTTAAATCCACAAATAGCGAAGTTATTCACTGATATTTTAGTTAAAACTACAGGTGAGCCTTTCCTTAATCTGTGTAATTAGCATCACAATTTGAAAGTATTTAGTTATGTAGAATTGTCCCCAACAAGTAAGGCATTTTGGGTTTGGTTTTTTTTTTTCGGTTTTCTCTTTCCTGTTCTGATTAACTGGGATCTGGGAAGCTGAAGGAGATTCTGAAAGCAGCAAAGCACCTGCTTATCTTTTCAGCATGCTGAAGTTACTCAGAGAAACAGACTTCTGTTGTAGATATGGCTTGAACGTTGATGACGCTAAGGCTCACGCACCAGTTCTTTTCTTCTGTCAATTGCTGTGAGTTTTTTTCTTCTAAAATCTTGACTTCCTGAAAGGATGACATGGCAAGGCTCTAGAATGGAGCAGATAGTCACGTTGCCCTGAATTTGGTGAAAAACAAATGAATAGAATGCAAATAAAAGTGCAGTTATTACAATTACCTACAGACAATACTTAGGGAGAACTGTCTTATATTTTTTATATTATTTGATGAAATACCTCATTTTATAAACATATATATATATTAAATTTGAATGGAAAGTAACTATTTCAGGGTCAGAAAGTTTGGGAAATTTTATTCTGTCAATTTATAAACCAATTTTTTTGCACAATATTTTGTCAAAATTACTGAAAACAACAGCAGCTGTTGCATCTGCTGAGCACTTAAGGTAATGAAGAATTGACTTTTGTGCACCAGAATTTCACATAATGAAGAACAATCATGCTGCTAGAATGCCTAACTGTCAAGGATGGATAAACTAAAAGCAAATAATGCCAGATTTTATTAGGATGCTAGCGGAAGTAGCTTCATAGAGATTAGCAATAACATTTTGTTTGTTTATAGTGTTGATTTATTTCAACAAACACAGTAAGATAATTCCAAATTTCCTCAGAAATACTTTCTGATTGCTCAGGGTCCTATGGGGTCAGTTCACTGTTTGGAGTGTATCAGAATGATACTTGGCATGTTTTGGGTCATGTTGGTAGAAGGAGCTAAAGATCTTGCCGTGTTTTGAGACTCTCCAGATGCCAGCGATGTTCTGCCTCCAGTTATCTTCAGTGGGAACCTGCAAGCAGCAGTCTCCTTGCAGCAGTTGGCTCTATCAGCCCAGAGTAGCATCCTACAGATGTGGTTACATGGCAGACGTTTTGTGTACAGTTGAGGGATGGCCAGGCATGTTCTGCATGCACCTGTCCATCTGTGAAAGCTCTCCTGGAAGTAAGATGATGTGCAGAGATGTCATCATAAGATGATCTGACACTGGAGAGTGTAAGCTGGTGTACAGTCTAGTTTTTCATCAGACACTGACATGACACTACAGTAAGGTGTGTCTTCTCCCCAGATTTGCTAGTTATGTCAGTATAGATCCACATGGCAGATCCAGATTTCTGGTTTTCCTGATCTTTTCCCTTGTAGTGCAGACATCAGGGTCAAACAGACACTCAGTGAGCATTTCTTGTATACTGCTTGGCCACAGGAGACGGATACAGCAAGAGAAGCAAAAAGACAGAGCATCCTCCCTGCATTAAGTTAATTTTATTACAACGTATTTTGGCTCTTCGGCATGTGAGTTACACCCACCAGGACTCCCTGACGCTTCAACAAGCGGGTATAAGTACGGTCAGGGGAATATTAAATTACAACTTCTCATCTTTGAGTTTGGCCCAAAAAAGTACAGAAGAGATTTTGGAAATCTGGGAACATCGTGATCCCAAATGTAAAGTATTTTCCTTACAATGTAGAGAACATCTGCAATTCATGTAAATTACTGTTTATGGAGTATGTTGAACCTTTGAAGTTTTGTTTGTTGGGATATAATAACAACAAATGATAGCCACTCTAATACGCTTTTTAGGCTAATCAGATTTCAAAAGGAACAGATGAATAAAAAAGCAAGATAGTGATAAATAGTCCCTTGCATATTGCTTTGGAGATCGTATATGTTATCACCAGTTGCTTCCCACACAGTATGTCTATCTTCTTTCAGATAGATTATGTGGCATTAGATATTCATTTTAATTACTAATTAGAGCTTTGGAGACATCCCATGTATTTTCATTTTGTCAGATTTCATAAATACTATTCACAAAGAACTGCTGTGAGAGAACATTTCTGAGGTTGTGAAATCAAGCACTCATGAGCTAGCAAATGCCAGTAGAAAGATTGCCTATGTGATCTTGACTTACCTGTATGCATTTGGGTTTATTGATAAAACATATTTCTTTCTACTGATAAAAAGCATTTATATAGATGTTGGGTTACAGTAACATGTTCAGTCTTCTCCAGTAGCTCTCCTTTATTCAGTACAGAGAAGGGACTGAATTCATTTAGTGAATACTCCATTCAGTATTTCATCTTCTCTTCACTGTCCCTCTAGGTCCTATTCACTACAACATTTGGGCTCTGCTTTGAAGATAAAATTATTGATTTCCTCTATGCCTGTCATCAATATAACGTTTATATATTTCACAAATGTGACTTAAATTTTGCAAACTTCTTTGCCAGCAATAAGGAGTATTATATATTATGCCAATATATATATAATATGCAATTTTATAGGACTGAGCTACGGGAAAATTAGAATTAAAAGTTATCCTGTTACATGCAGTGCCTCATTTGAAATGCTTTGATTTCTCAGCGTACTCAGTGTTACAGTCAATGTACAAGCTGTAGACCCAAGAGCATCTTCCACCTCCTTCTTGGCAAGGTTGGCTAAAAGCCAAACCATAGAACCATTAATGGTTCTATGTCCATGTGGAGGCTGGTAATGAGCTGTGGCCCCCCGGGGTCTGTCTTGGAACCAGTGCTCTTTAACATCTTTATCAATGACATCGATGATGGAATCGAGTGCACCCTCAGCAAGTTTGCTGATGACACCAAGATGAGTGGTCTGGTTGACACAGTGGAAGGAAGGGATGCCATTCAGAGGGACCTCAACAGACTTGAAAGGGTGAATCTAATGAGGTTCAACACAGCAAAGTGCAAGGTTTTGCACTTGGGCCAGAGGAATCCCAGGCATATATACAGACTGGAAGGAGCAGTCCTTGCGAGTAGCCCTGCAGAGAAGGACCTGGGGGTCCTAGTGGATGAAAAACTTAACATGAGCCAGCAGTATGCTCTTGCAGCTCAGAAAGCAAATGGTATCCTGGGCTCCATCAGAAGAGGGGTGGCCAGCAGGGACGGGGAGGTGATTGTCCCTCTCTACTCTGCCCTTGTGACACCCCATCTGGAGTACTGCGTCTAGGTCTGGAGCCCCCAGTGCAAGAAAGACAGAGAGCTGTTGGAGAGGGTCCAGAGGAGGGCCACGAAGATGATCAGAGGGCTGGAGCACCTCCCCTACAAAGATAGGCTGAGGGAGCTGGGCTTGTTCAGCCTGGAGAAGAGAAGGCTGTGGGCTGACCTAATTGCAGCCTTTCAGTACCTAAAGGGAGCCTATAAACAGAAGAGGAGTTAACTATCTGAAAGGGTAGATAACAGCAGGACAAGGGGAAATGGTTTTAAGTTGAAGGAGAGAAGATTTAGGTTGGATGTTAGGGGGAAGTTCTTTACTATGAGAGTGGTGAGGTGCTGGAACAGGCTGCCCAGAGAGGTTGTGGACACCCCGTCCCTGGAAGCGTTCAAGGCCAGGTTGGATGGAGCTCTGGGCAGCCTGGTCTAGTATTAAATGTGGAGGTTGGTGGCCCTGCCTGTGGCAGGGGGGTTGGAGATTCATGATCCTTGAGGTCCGTTCCAACGTGGATTCTGTGAAAGCCCTGCTCACAGCCCCACAAGATTCAGCTACACATTTTGCTGCATCTGCCCCTCCTCTAATTGCTTTCCATGTGTGTGAAGCCTACAGAAAGCAATCCTGGCCTAGTCTCAGCCAAAACCCATGTGTTGAGAGATGTGACATTAGGTGTGCTGTAGAGGGCACAAACTCTGCAGTCTAGCTGCATTCATACTCAGTATTTTGCACGTTTACAAGCTAGATCCCATTGACTTCCATGGCAGGGGTGAGCACTCAGACCTTCTGCAAATGACAAAACTGAGTTCCTATGAAGACTGCTGAGAAAAACATGGGTAGTGACAAGCCAGGATAAACTGGATGTTGGTGAGCTGCTGTGGTAGGTTGACCCCTGCCAGCAGTTCAGCCCCCACCCAGTTGCTTTCTTGTTCCCCTGCAACAGAATGAGAGAAGAGAACTGGAAGAGAAAAAGTGAGAAAAACCTGTGGGCTGAGATAAAGTCAGTTTAATAAGTGAAAGGAAAAAGAAAAACCCCAAACCAAGAAAAAAAACAGCTGATGCAAAGGCAATCAATCACCACCTCCCACCAGCTGACCGATGCCCAGCCAGTCTCTAAGCAGTGACTACTTCTGGGGAAAAAAAACCTTCCTGTCTTCTCCCTGAGCATGATACAGAATATCTCCTTGGTCACTTGGGGTCAGCCATCCCGGCTGTGTTCCCTCCCAGCCTCTCACCCTCCCCCAGCCTACTTGCTGCTCGGACAGAATGAGGAACAGAGACAGCCTTGACACTCCGCAAGCACTGCTCAGCAGTCGCTAAAACCTTGGTGTTATCAACAGTGCTTTGGCCACAAATCTAAAGGACAGAACTGCATGGGCTGCTGTGAAGAAAACTTACTCCATCCCAAGCAAACCCCACACAGCTGCTCACATTGCGTAGGATCTTTCTGGCAGAGTCAGTCTTGTTCTATAGCACTGAAGACACCAGTTTTGAAAGCAAGAATTTCTTTTTTTCCCCTGCCTCTTCTCCCTTGTCCTTCATACACACTCTCTGACCTTTACAACAAGTGAAGCAGAACTCATAATGAATTGAAATCATCTTTGCTATACAAATCTGTGGTTTACATCTTGCTTCTATGCTCTGCATACTTCCACTGGGAAAGAGAAAAGGCCATTCCAGACTTAAAGATCATCGACTCACCAAATTTCCCAAAGCCTGAGAAATAAGAGTTTTTAAAACAAAATGTAAGTTTTTGACATAGGCAACAATATATGCATTTTTTCCCCATAGGTTCTTTCTGGAAATGACTGAAAATTTTCCAAAAAATTATTAAGAGAGATCCAAACAAAATCAACCAGAGGCATCTAGCCAGCAGGAGAAATTACAGCTAGGATGACTGAACTTTGGCAAAGCTATAAGGCCTTCTAATGGAAAGTATTGAGTAACTTCTTGTAAAAGGCCAAAAACAGTTGAGGAATGAAGAAGAAATGACCATAGTGGACAGTGATTTTAATCTTTCATCTATCACGCAGTCCTGTAAAGGGAACATCTAGTCCAAAATGTGTTTGGAGGTATCTATGAAGAGGGCACAGGGAACAAGCTAATTTTGATCCTTCTTTGTCATTCTAGGATGCCCGCTCTTCCAAAAGTCCAGTGAAGCATTCTACCCAGAAGAAAAGTCAAATTTCTCTGCTGGGCAAATGCATAAGAAATGAGATACGTACACTCGTGTTATTCTTAGATCCATATCAACTTACCCACAAGCTTACCTGAGCAAAAGAGACCTTACTGAGCTGTCATGACTGTGTTGAAGAATGCAGCAGACCATAGGCATATCTGAAGTCACTGATGCCCTCCTCACTTTCTTATCTACCTTATGGCAGCTGATACCGCCTCTCCTGGCTTTTAGCTTTGAGTTAGCCATCTGGCCCCCCCAGCACGGAAGACATGATTGTCCTTTTCTCCACTTGAAAGTTGACCAAAGGACCAGGGAGGTGACTGTACCCCTGTATTCAGCCCTCCTGAGGCCACACCCTGAGTACTTTGTTCTGTTTTGGGCCCCTCACCACAAGAAAGACATCAAGACCCTGGAGCACGTTCAGAGAAGAGCAGTAAAGCTGTGAGAGGTCAGGAGGACAAGTGTTATGGGGTGTGGCTGAGGGAACTGGGATTGTTCAGTCTGAAGAAGAGGAGGCTCAGGGGAGACCTCATTGCTCTCTACAATGACCTGAAAGGAGATTGTAGCGAGATGGGCGCTGGCCTCTTCTCCCAGGTAATGGTGATGGGACAAGAGGGAGTGGCCTCATGTTGCTCCAGGGGATGTTCAGGATGGATATTAGGAAAAACTTCTCACAAAGAATGGTGAGGCAGTGGCACAGGCTGCCCAGGGAGGTGGTGGAGCCACCATCTCTGGGGGCGTTCAAGAGCCATGTGGATGTGGCACTGAGTGACGTGGTTAGTGGGCATGGGGGGGGAGGGGGTTGAACGGTTGGACTAGATGGTCTTAGAGGTCTTTTCCAATCTTAATGATTCTATGATTCTTTGATTCTAAGACTTTTCAGCACACAGCTGGCTTGCAGAGTCTTGTATGTACGTGGACAGGGTATTCACACATTTCAGTTTAAAGTTCAGCAAACTAGTGCTGTTACTAGCCCATTTCAATGCAGGTGCTCCAGTGGAGTACTGGGATTGAAAAAAATCTCTTTTACAATCTGGCAACACATCTGCAGCTTCTCACAGAGTGCAGCGAGGCCTCAAGCTCTCCACCCGTTGTGGCCTCTTTTCCAGCCCAACTGATGCACAGAGCTTGTGAAAGAGGTGGCCTGGGGGGAAGGCCCAAAGCAGACAGGGATCAACCTTAGCTGGCTGTGGTTAGCAGGGATCACTTTCTGAGCAAGCAGTTCAGTTGGGTGGCCTGGAAGAAAGCTGTATGATGTGAACTTATGAGTGGTCCCAGAGAGACAAAAGCACAGAGACCAAGAGCGAAGCCTCGGCCGTCTCTGTTTTACTTGCATGCTCTCTTTTTACTGCAGGGACAGTTGTGATGGAGAGGGAAGGGTTCTGCAACACATCAATAAAACAACACTTTGAAGGGCAGAGTTTGCATCCTGCCATTTGTAATACTGTTTTCTTCACTGAAAGAGACCAGGTATGCTTGTTTTCAGAGCAATTTTTGGTCCAAACCTGCCAAAACCAGCATGAACTGCAGAACAACTATGCAAGCATCTGTTCATTCAAACTTTTCCCTTATGATGCATAGATCTCTAGAGTTTCTTGGGCAATGGAGAACTGCAAGAGCAGGGAGGAATGTGAAGCATGCAGCAGCAGTAGACACCGTGTTCAACCCATGTGTCATATGGAACACAGGCAAGAAACATTTCCCAGGGGAAGGAATACAAGACAAGGCATCCCTTGACTGCTGTTGCTGGAGGCTATTTACATGTTCAAGTATGGAGTTCAGTTTTTTCAGTTGCCCTTTAATTTTCTGAGTTACTAGAGTTACTAGCTTTGCTCTGTATTACTTTTAAAAGTATATTTGAAAATTGATAACAGGCAGCTGGTTTGCCTGCAATGTTCTTTTTTTTTTTTCCCCTTGAGATACTTGCCTGTGTAATGAAGCTCAATTTTTCTATTGATATTATTAAGTGGATGTTGTGTAAATACTTGCCAAGAAACAAATATTGAAATACATGCAGAAATGTTTTAAAGAAGTATCAGAGGACAAAAGTTACTTGGATAACAAAATTATAACACAGAGTAATTTGGTTTGGAGGAGTCTTCAGGTCTCGTGTCTAGCCCCCTGCTCCAAGCAGGGCCAGCTGTGAAATCAGACTGAGTTGCTTAGGTTTTTGTTTAGTTGGACCTTGAAAACCCCCACAACCTCCCTGGGCAAGCTGTGCTGCTGCTAGCTGGCTATCCTAGGACTGAAGCCATTTTTCCTTATATCCTGTCATATTCCAGTTGTCTTTCATACTCCTACCATACGCCACTGGGAAGAGCTCAGCTCCTTTTTCTGTATAAGCTCTCTGCAGGCACCAGGAGTGCTTTAAGGAGCCCCCAACACCATCTTGTCTCCAGGCTCAACCAGCCCTGGTCCCACTGCTTCTCGTCGCAGGGCTCCTGACCATCCTGATGGCCCTCCGCTGAAATCGCTCGTCGACTGTCTTTCATGTACTGAAGGGCCCAACGCTGGCTGCAGTAATACAGGTGCAGTCTAACAAGTGCCAAGTAAAGGGGAAGATCACTGTGCTCCTGTTAATGCAGCCCAGGAAGACACAACTTTCCTTGCTGCTGGGGCACACTGCTGGCAAATCTTCACCCTGCCATCTCCTGCAGCCCCCAGTGCCCTTCCCACAGAGCTGCTCCCTGGGCAGCTAGTCTCATTGCAGTAGATTATTCCATCCCATGTGCAGAACATTGTACTTGTTCTTGAATTTCAAAATGTTTCTGTTGGCCCATTCCTCCAGACTGTGTAGGTCCAAGCACTGCTCCCACACACAGTGACTAGGCTCCCTGGTTTGGTTTCATCTGCAAACTTAATGAGATTGCACCCCAAAACTTCCTTCAGGTCAGTAATAATGGCATAAAATAGTACAGATCTCACTTATCAGTAGCCTCTAGACAGGGGGTGAAGCATTAATCACTACCCTTTAAGCTTGATGTCCAGCTAGTTTTTCGCTCATTGAGCAGTCCACCCACCTTCATTGTAACATTCCGTCTTTCATATCCTTTTACTTTGTCATGGAAAACCACATCAAAAGAATTCCTAAAATCAAGATAAGTGACATCCACTGCTGCTTCCTCATTCTCAAATGTAGTAATCTCATCACGAGGCCCTGGACTTGGTCAGGTGTAATTTATCCTTGGCTCCCAGTCATCTTCTTCTCCTCCTTCAACTGCCCAGAAGCCAACAACACTTTCTCAAGGATTTCCTCAGAGGTCAATATGAGGCTTACTATTCTGTAGTTTCCCGTATTGTCATTATTGCTCTTTCTGAAAATTTTGCCTTTCTTCAGCCATTGGCAGCCTCCACCATTCTCCATGACCTTTCAAAGATGCAGATGACATCACAGCCACCTCTTCTGGGACCCTTGCGCAAAGCCTATCTGCTTTCATGATCTTACATGTATTTAGGTTTCCCAAGAGACTCAGTTGCCTACCACTTTGAGGAGTTTCTTTTTTCCTTGACCATAACAGCTAGGCACAAAGGCCTGGGAGATCTTGTTTGTGAAGAAGGCATTGCTCAACCTTATCTGCATCTGCTACCACTGATTCATCTGCTACATTCAGTAGTGGGTCAAGCTTGGAGACTACCAGGTGCTCCGGACAATGATTTTTGTTCCTTGACCTTGCCATTGATGTCCTAAAAAGAGCATAGAGATATGCCCAGGTTAGTGTATAGTGTATTAGTGTATTAGGTGGGGGGTATTTGTGGCAATACAACAAAGATGCTTTGAGGCAGTTTGGTTTGGCCTAGTTAAAAGAATCGATAGTGTATGTTGTAGTGAAGGCAGGATATCTGAATCTGCTATGGAGCTGTGTACTTTCTGTTCCTCTCTGCAAGTCTCCCTCAATATAATCAAAGAGCTTAACTTTATGTTATTGTATTGTTTTACATATTGATAATATATGTTTGCAATTAAAGCTGAGACTTTAAAGCCATTGTCATGCCATATTGTCCCAGATGCCACTTCCTTCACAGAAATGAAACATGGAATGCAAATATTTACTGGTGGTTGGTGCAGCCCCTCATCCCAAAGGAAAAGGGAGGCAAAAGTTTTGAGTCATTCAAAATTAACCACAGGGAAATATAGCCCCATCCACACTCATTTCCAGAAAGGAATTTGAGGTTTGGATGATATATAAGAGGCATTACTGGGGGGAATGGACTTCCCAGGCTCTGCTGGTAGAAGAACCTTCCAAAGTGCAGATGGATTTTGTTGTTTCTGTACTTCTCCTAACTCTGTGTTTCTCATTTTATGAGTGTAAGCTGTCTCTGTTTCCCTGCCCCTTCCCTTTGGGCTCATTCATCTTTGTGCAACCTTGATTCAGCAGCAGCTCAGCACCTCCTGGGATGAGGGTGAGAACTGGCTGTATTTGCTGGCTATGGAAACAAATACTAGCTTGCCTGAAAGGAAGTGAGCTGCTGCCAACAAGTATAGTCAGATATATCCTTGGCTGTAACTGCAGCCATCTCTCCTTTCCCCCTCCTGGAGAGAGAGTTCCTTCTGACTAACAGTGATTTCTGGTAACTCTTCCTAACGCTTTTGACATTTTTGCAGGGTGAAGGAAAGGAACACGGAAGTGCAACCTCCTGTTTAAGAAAAACTGTTCTATGTCTTCCAGGAGATGTGATAACTGTGAGGCATTGACAGACTGCGAGCTCTGAGAGGATATAAAAATTCAGAGAACAGTACTTATCTGCCTTGACAAGCGTCCCAGCTAGCAACAGGACCACAATACCAGTCTTTCTAGCCCCGCAATTGGGTGCATATCTGGGCTTGCTCATGTACCAGCTTCTTTAACATCTGCAGGGTTTAAAAATAATAAATAATTAAAGTTCCACTTTCCATTTATTCAAAATAAATGATTTTGTAGTGTTTGAATTATCCATTTGGGTGTGAAGAGCTACACATTTAGAAAGATGGCAGACTACATACAAATATCATCTTGATCCTTCTGACAGCCTAAACTGACTCCACTGCACTTGTTACGCACACTAGGTGCCTGCGAGGAACTTGCTGGAGTAAAGCTAAGTCAAGAACATGCATTTTGCATAAGTTGTTTGGAAAAAATGGAATCTGTAACATTTTTTACATTTTTTTTAATGTCTTCACAGAATGGATTTCAGTCTCTGCTCACCTTCCAACCCAACAAACATGAAAATCCTCTCTGCTGCTATGTCATTTGCAATACATAATCGTGTGTTACATAGGATAGTCATGATCCAGCTTCCTCCATCCAACTAGAAGTACATATGCTCCCTTGAACCCTTCGTTTTTAGTTCCTTGGAGTTTCTTTGCTGATTTTGGTAGTTTCCCCAGGAACTCTACTGCTGCAGGAGGTGATAATCCTGGAGACAAATTTTGTCCACTGACATAGCTATGTGGATGTCTGATCAACATACAAGAAGATTTGAACAGGATTTCCTATATGGTGAGATCCAAAGGTGAAGAACACAGTACCGGGTTCTTTGCTAACCACGTAGGTTAGCTACTTTGCTATGATCTGCTTTGCTAACCAGGTAGGCTGCTGCATTTTATTCCTCTGGAAGCTTTTCCAGAGTAGCGGTGGTTCTCTGTGGTGGTGGTAATGAGTTCCTCCTACCAAAAGGGAACTGAATTGAAAGAGACTTGTGAAAACAATGCTGCAGCTAGCAACAGCAAAGAATGAACATGAAAGGTGAAAGCTGGTCTTCTGCATGTGTAGTATTGAGTAGATCATTTTGCGGGAGCTTAACTATACATTTGTCTCTGTTCTTCGTGATTTTGTGTCAACTTCATGCTGGTCAGGCAGAACACCCTTATGCATGAGGTATTCAGACAACAGAAGTTATTTGCTTGGTTGTAGACCCTGGTGCTACAGAATCAGCAGAATGACTTCAGAGCTGTTCCCTCCTCCTGCTGTTGCTTGTAGCCTATGATCGAGGGTTTCTTGTGGCCGAATGTCTTTAACTGTCACATAAACTGTCACCATCTGATGTCTGATCTCACACCCAGGCCTACGCGTATGTGCAGCCAGAGTAGGACCAGGGAGATCAAGTATTGCAGGTGAAGAGCTCCTTCATGGTCTGATATGCTAACTATTCTGTGGGAATTAATTGGTCATGCAACCCATAGTTTTGCTAATGTTTTTCTTGGCAAGAGTGAACCGACACGGTTTGTTTGTAATTACACAGTTTCCCTTTGATTTCTACTTCCCAGTTATGCCGATGGGCAGCATTTTTGGCTATTAAGGAATCTATGTATATTTTAACACCATATACAGTGATGATATATGAATTGATATTGGAACAATGGCCAAATTCCTTCATGGTTTATTAATACTATTCCAAATTCAAGCAGCTTTGATTGAATGCTTGCTCAGATGCATGCTGTTTTATAGCCATGTGGTGCTTTTTGCAAAGAGGAATTTTCTTGTGACTTGTTTGTGCAAATACCAGACCTGGTCAAAACATGGAATTTATGCATTTACGATTTTTTTCCATTGCAACTGTGTTGTTATTCTGAATCAAATGAGAGATTAACTTGAATCCTATTTTCTCAACATCTCATGACTGTTATGGAAATAAAAATTTTGGTTTAGATTTTTAAAATATTTTCTATATATCTTATTTTATATTTTTACATTTTTATGTTGATAATCCCATTTGTAGTCTTTTGAAATCAGATTATGACTTCAGCAGTACCATATTTTACTAAAAAGATGTTAGCATCAGCTCCTGTTTACCTTCCACTGAAGATTTTTGTCTTGTAGATGTAAACCTCTCCTATTTCTGTCAGTTTGAAACAGTTTATCATCTTGTTCAGTTCCAATACAAACAGGAAATACTTGGAGGGATGTGACATACCGCTTCTCTGCAACAATGAGTAGACACTGTGATCAAGGAAAAATGCTTAATTCAGTGTTAAATGGCAGTTCACAATAATTCAAAAAGATGACACCACCCAATAAATGAATGTAATATTTCAACCATGATATTCGTTTGTACAGCGTTATATTTTGCTGTCCTGCCAACTGCAGTAGTGCATGACATGCCATACTTTATAGAAACATTTTAAAATGAATAAAAGACAAATAGCATCATCATTTCGGAATGCCAAAATGAAGTTTGGTAATGTATGATGAATTTTATGTTCCTGAAATAGTCAGTGCTGGTGCTGAAAGCCTTTGAGGGGGGAGTTCATTTATATCAACATGTTTTGAAATGTTTCCATTTTGATGAAAAATGCACTGCTGCAAAGGAAAACATTTTGATGGAAAAGCCAGCCAATATTTTAGGTACTGTTCGAAGACAGGATGGCGGTTTATTACAACCCGCAGATGAAGGAAATGAACATATTTCACGGACGTATGCAGATGTAGGTACAGATATTGCTGCTTGTTTCCTGAGAGGCACCATTAAAGTGAATGGAAAAGATCCTATGTATTTTTTTTGTCTCTTATAGAAGTCTGTGTTGTTTAGTCCTTTAAAAGCTATTAAATACTTACTTGAAGTTCAACTGCTCTTTGAAGAGGCCCTTTTAGAGTACTTTTACTACTTTTCCTCTTTCTGATGGTGGTTTACTATCAGAAACCTCCACGAGCTCTGGGAGACCAGTAAGGCAGCATCTTTATAGACATCCTTTGCTTTAAACTTTCACATTCAGCAGCTTGAAAGACAGAAGCCAAATCAAAATCTTGGACCTACTGAAGTCAGTGGGATATTTGCCACTGGCTTTAGTGCAGCCAAGATTTCTCTGTGTGTTGAGAGGATTACCTTTTTTTCGTATTTCATTGTCCTAAAGGAAAGCTGTGCAAATCCAATACAGTTAAACAAACATATGGTGGGCTCAGATGCGTAACTCCTCTCTGTATCTGTATTTGAGGCAAATTATGTTGGAACCTGCCTGTGTTCATTACAAACAGGTGGCAGAGCAGTTGCTGATTCGTAGCAGCATGCAAAGTTGTTCAAAAGCTGGAGTTTCCCACATATCTGCAGGAAATAATGCTCCAACATTAGCAGTGATATAGCAAAGATCAAAGCAAGGCCATATAGAGGAAAAGGTAGTTTTGTATGAAAGTTTGAATACATTTCAATTATACTCACACTTGAGTCCATATGCTTATGCTGACAAACAGTAGGAGAGTATATGTACTCAAATTGTCTGTCTAGCACTCAGGCTTCCAAATATGTGTATTTAGGTGGTCTGATCAGGACTCCCTGGTATCTAGAACAAGTGATGTCACCTATGAAGTCTTCTCCATGTCTTCTGGTTTTGTCTCAGCTTAGTAACAATGACATGTGCCTCTGTCATATCGTCTGGGAGTTAAGAATAATTAATTACTACATCCCAGCTCACCTCTGTGTCTCACTGTCTAAAGAAGCATCCCACAGATCTGCTGGGATCCTCATGGATGGCTAATTCAGGCACTGTTGTTCTTACAGACCTTACCCTGTTGCTCTGCACGTGGTTGTCCATCTTCACCTTCCCATTCCCTCTCCTTTCATACCACTCCTACTGCAGTTCTCTACATTCTGATGCAAAATTCAACAGACTTCGGTTGTCTGTAACGTTCTGAAGGTCTATGCAAATTCAAGCTGTTTGTAAACAAATACAGCCCCCTCCTTTTCACTTTTTACTTTGAACGTGGCTCTGTTCTGATACTAAGATTAGCTTTCCATCTCAGGAAAAAAAACAAAACCAAAACAACAAAACATCATAATGAATAGTTTGTCATGATTGCAAAACTTCACACAATAATTCCTGTGTTTATATATATTTTGTGTATTACATCATACTGAGAGGCCTCCACAAGACATATTTCTGCACTCATGTTAAAAAGAATCATCTTTTTCAGCTTAACTGTTTGGCTGTGTGTTTAAGAGACATCCATTTGGTGGGGCCCTGGGTGCTAAGCCCTGTAAGATGAGTAAAAGATCTCATTTTCCATCAAATTGTAAACATCACATTCTTTTAAAAAGATCTTGGATCAAGAGACAAGAGAGCAAAGAGGTGTCTTAAATCTATTGTTTAACAGTTAGTGCAGTTCTTGCTTTTTATAGATTATCGCATGTGAAGAACAGTGAAGTTGACCAAATTAGAAACAAAACATTGCTTACTATTGCAAAAATGAATCAAGGCTTTAAAATGAAATGAAAGAACAACCTCCTGCCCACAGAAACCAGTCCAAAAGTAAGATTTTGATTTATTTGATTTTACACATATTTTTGTCATTAAGTTTTGTAGCATATTCTAAGCTTTTGCTGTACTGTTATGCATACTAAGCCACTAATTCCCACGTGGCAAGCTAACAGCAAAGAAAACACTTGTGTCACCACAGCTGTGGAAAAGAGAAAGTCCAAGGCAGACGAGATGCAGAAGATTTCAATGCTCTGACAGACATTTTAACCTACAAGGAAATGCCACTGTACAGGATTTTTGGGCTCTTCTTCTCTGCCTTAGAATCATAGAATCGTTATGGAAGAGACCTGGTTGGAAGAGACCTCTAAGATCATCTAGTCCAACCCATCACCACCATACCCACTAACCCACGCCCCTCAGTGCTACATCTCCACGTTTCGTGAACACTCCCAGGGATGGTGACTCCATCACTTCTACTTGGGCTGACTGTCCCAGTGTGTGACACCTGCTTGAGCTCGTTCCAGTCACAAAAGCAGAAGCAGTTTAATGAAACCACAAAAAAAAAAAAAGGGAAAGGAAGAGCTAGCTAAGATGAGCTAAGATATTTTATTTTAGTTAGCTGTGCAGGGCGAGCAGGGCAATTTTGCAAGAAATGAGTCAAAATTGCAGATGGCCATGAAAAAGAAGAAGCAAAGCTGTTGTTAGTAGCACTGAAGCTGTATCAGCTACGTGCGTGTACAAGCAAATGTGGGGACTCCTAGAACAAGCTCTCATAGCCTGATACGCACCCATTCACATCTAAGGGAGCCGCAGCACTGCTGCTGGCTGCTCCAGGACCTGGCCCTTGATGGTGGGGAGTTCTTCGGACTTTTCTTTCTTAGAAACAAGGACAATAAATTGCTCATCTAAACACCAAGCCATTCTCATTCTTCATGTGGTTCAAAAAATCATTTTCAGAAGGATTTCTGTAAGTGTGTGCTTTACACAAACTAGGGATTGGCTATCTAAACCTTTATTTTATTCATTTGTTTACTTGTCTTAAACCTTGGCTGTCCTGCAGAGTTCTGCTTGCTCATCTGTGTCAGTGCTGGGCCTGAAGAGGAGCTAACCCAGCTGTCCTGCAGAAACTCTCCTACTGTCCAGCACGAGCAGCTTCCCTCCGAGGTGGGAGAGGAGGGCTGGGGGTGGCTGTGACAGCACAAGCCCTGGGCTGTTGCTCATCCCCACAAAAAGGACAGTTTGCTGCATAACAGACCAGGCAGATGCCAACTCCTGGAGGAGGATGCAAGGAGAACTGCAGTTCCCTCAAATCAAAACAAGGCTGCAGCTGCAGAGATGCCCATCTTCACTTATTACCTGAGCTATTTCATCAGCCGGCCTGCCTTCTGGTGGTTTTCATCAGGAGTCATGCTGTGAAGTTCTGTTGGTGTATGTCTTATCAGAAAGGAGTGTTCTCAAACAGATTTTACCAACATAACATTTAACTCCATTTTTTAGTGGACATGTTGTCCTCACTAAAGGCACTTGCCTGTCTTTATCAGGTCTCCTGACTGAAGGACCAAGCTATGGTTTGAGGGAACAAAGACCAAGTATCATAGAATCATAGAATCACTCAGGTTGGAAAAGACCTTAAAGATCATCGAGTCCAACCACAACCCAACCATACTACCCTAACAACCCTCCACTAAATCATGTCCCTGAGCACCACATCCAAACGGTTTTTAAACACATCCAGGGATGGTGACTCAACCACCTCCCTGGGGAGCCTATTCCAGTGCTTAACCACCCTTTCTGTAAGGAACTGTTTCCTGATATCCGACCTTAACTTACTCTGGCGGCACAACTTGTGGCCATTTCCCCTCGTCCTGTCACCTGTCACAGGAGAAGAGACCGACCCCACTCTCACTGTAAGTACCTTTCAGATATTGGAAGAGAGCAATAAAGTCTCCCCTCAGCCTCCTTTTCCCCAGACCCATGGCATTGCCAGAACGGTTCTGACTACAACCAAATACTAAAAGTAGACTACAAAAACACCTTGATTAGCATTATTTTTCCCCTTTTTCCTGCTCCCTTATTTGTATCTGTGGAAATATGTGTGTGTGTCTTAATTTTTCACAGTTGTTTCACAGTCTCCTTTCTGATGTCTTGAAGACCACACATTAAGGAATGCCGGGTGTAGACTAATTGTTAAGACTTTCCTAGTAGCACTAATTCAAGCTTGAAATCCCTTTTGCTCTTTTCTTTTTCTTTCCAGAAGCAATATCAAAATGCCAGCAGACAGAGAGACATTTTTCATATGGGAACGTCTCTATTTTGCATCATCCAGTGTGCTCACTTGCTGGCAGGGTCCACTCATCAGGGACAGACAAACAAGTTGTTCTGAATAAATTAAAGGCACAAGCTTATGGCATAGCTGCATCTAGATAACTGCAGTCCCCTTCCATCTCCTCTTTGTGTAAAGGATTTTACCTGCAGTCACAGCTGCTTCACAGTCACAGAGCTTCCTGCTGCTGGCTGCAAGGTAGGAGCATGCAGATGGGTATTGCACAGTAAGGTCACGACTGCAAGAATTGGTTCACCTCTCTGATTATTTTAATGCTCTCCACTGCAGAAGGCAAGACAGGCATTGAAGCCATGAAATGTCATGGAAACAAAAGGAAGAAATACGTACTTCACTGAAAATATGTATGTAAGTGCTGTGTGCCCTTTTGAAGTAAAGCAAATGAACACACAACAGAAATAGTGCTTCATATTTCTTTTAGATGTGGGATGATTGCTAATGTTGTTAGACCAACACAAAGCCAGATGGCTTCATTTTAGATTGTTATAGGGTGTTCTTTTTCCACTGTGCCTAACAAGAAATCATTTATGAAGCAAAAGAAAAAAAAAAAACAGACTCTTTATATTACGTAACTTCAGAAGAAGAAAAAAAAAAAGAAAGAAAAAAAAGAAGCCTTTTGGGATTGCATGGAAATATGATTGGACTGTTGCTGAAACTTCATTGCTTAAGACAAACATAGGATTAAATGACAACTATTATGATGGTACCTTTGTGACCAGTACATGCATTCATGGGAGAGCGGTTAATGTTCCCCGCAAAGCAGCTCAGCTTTTCTGAGAGGCAAAAAACCCATTACATATCTTTCAGAGGCGGGCAGAGCTCTCTGCACAATTGCACTGCTGGAGATGCCCAGGGGCTGAGGGTGCCTGCAGAAACCTCCTGCTGTTGGCACTTTCCTGATGTCCACCCGCACCCATGAGATGCATCATGGCCCAGATCCCCACATCCCTCTCCACATGTGCTAAGCAGGGGTTGGAAGCACCATTTCCTCAGTTTCCCTAATTAATATGGGTACGAGCTACCATTGCAACAGCTGTGTAGTACCCATGAGTGGCGGTGCTGCTGGATGGTGAAAGATGGAAATGAAGCAGAGAGGAGTCGTTTGTTACATAGAGCAATGGTGACAGTGCCAAGAATAGAACGAGACCTCCTGACTCCCTATCTTGTGATTTCACCACTAGACGTCTTCCTGTTTGCCTTTGAAGATGTTGACAGCTTACTGGAGAGGAAAATCTACAAACATTACACATTCCTCTGTCAGAAAAGGGCTTTGTTATTTGATATAGGAACTCTTTTAATTATTTTGGTAACTTCACAGCATGAGGTCAAGAAGGGCAGATTTGTTAGCAGCATTTATTAGTGATCTCTCCATGGGTAGCGCACAAGTCCAGAAGAACTGTTGTGACATGCTGGAGTTTTTTTCCCCCGTCCCATCCAAGAACATCTTAACAAGAAGCACCGTAACTTTCTGACTGGAAATAGTGAAATTGGTGCTGATCCGGAGAGAACTGACCTTATTTCTCATGCACCATTTGAATCAGCACCAAAAGATGTTCCAGCTCCTGCTGTTTTGGGTATTATTTTCAGATAGAAACAGATGTACACAAATCCAAAGGGACTGGTTTTCCCTGTACAAGCCAAACATATAAGCAAAACTTCATATACCTCCATCGCTGCAACTGCACTTCAACAGTTTGAGTTCTTAGATGAGTGTGAACTTATTAACAGGATCAATTACACATCTGGATAGGTGATTTAAATGCTTTCAGTAGTCACAGAAGGTTTTTGTTGTTTCTTGTGAATATTTTTACCAGGTTTGCTCACAATAAGCCATTTGTGCCACTTCTTTGTAATGACATAAAAGAGGCGAGAATGAAGCAATATCACAGGCAAAAACTCTTCCCTCTTTGCACAGTAAATGCATAATAAAAGGGATAAAAAACCCACTATTCAGTTATGTAAGTTATGATATGGAAATTATATCCAAAATTGTTCTCAGTCTGAATTCGGCAGCAAAGTTCTGCTTGCTTTTTGCCTTATACCTAATAGTACAAGGCACATTGGACTCAATACTTGCTAGGAGCTGGGAAAACCTGGCAAGCTTTCACCTTTTAAACAGCAACATGTCAGACTACATGTAACAAGCCAAAGCACACGTTTGGGAATTCTGCATCACTTTTGGAACACCTTGTCTGTGCCTTGTCTGTGCCTGAAGTGGTGCACTGCTTTAGTGGAGCACCTTGCTGGGGTAACTCTGCTAACAGTTCTATGTTCTTGCATTACTGGAACTGATATGAACTCTGTACTTCAAGCAGATTTTACAGTGACCACGATATTGTGCTGGCTGAGCTAGGAGAGGGCACATTCTTTCAATGGCTCTGTGACACAAGGACTATGGATGGAAACTAAATAAAGATGACGAAACTGTGTACCACAGCTCTTAATGAGTTTCACAAAGGGTGGCGTGGATCTGTCTTTTAATGCTGGAGATGGGAAAAAAACCACAGAAAACAGATTTCAACATCCATCCAATGAATGAAAGTTGGTAATCCAGGTACCCTCATTTTCCAGCCCAGTGCCCTTTCAATTACTGGCCACAATTTTCAGTGTATGTATATGGGTTTGGGATGAGAGCCTGCAATTCAGCTGCACCATGTCACCTTCCTCATCCTGGGTGTTTGAAAGGCTCAGAGGTTTGCAGCATTAGGATTCCCAGGCATTACAGCCACGCTGACTGCTATAACTTCATTGCTACTGTGATGTCCTCATGCTAGAGCCTGATGAGCTCTTCAGAGATTCCTGGTGTGCCAGACTTCTAGGTCCTGGTTTACACTGGAGGGTACAGAGAAGGAAAGTTGTGACATCTCAGCTGAGACAACTCTTCACAGCAGGCATCCATCTTAGGTGCTACAAATGCTATGGCATTAGGTTCAAGAGCAGTGGGACTATTGGACCCTGAGTCCCTGTATGATCCCAGTTTGCCCTGAGAGGGGCCCAGAAACACAGCAGTGGATCATACTCAGGCTCTTTGCCCCAGACTTTTAGCCTCTTCGTTTGAAAATGCAGGATGCTGGGACAGGGCAGCCTTAGGTTGTAGGTGGTCTGAAGGGCTCATGAAGCTCTTGACCTTTGACATAGCAGCGGCACCTGAATGTGGCCCAAATGTCCTTTCCCGGCAACAAAATCCACAGGGGTAGACCTTTATAATGAACCTTATGCATTCCCAAAGAAGCTCATGGGGCTATATGTGAGCTGAAGAGTCTCAGCTTTAAATAGCTTACCCCTGAACATCTTTACAGCCCTGGTGGATGTTTATATGAGCTAACACCACGCCTTCAAAAGGGAGGTTTGTTTTCCACCTCCACTGATCTTTACATGCGAAATACTTTGGATCATCCATATCATATAGCGGGGTCAAGCATTTTAATTTATGGGGGGTCACAGTTGCTACTCCTCTTAAACACCAATGGAATTTTTCAATATCCTTGAAGTAAATCCCTTTTTTCAAAACAGTAAATGTTAGCATGACAGCATGTCAAACATGGATTTGTTTCAAGATTATTTACTTACAATTAGACAACTGTGCTGGCTCTCAGAGAGAATAGTCAGCAAAACCAACATTATTTGGAAGAGCAGCGGGGATGGCTAGTGCTTTAGAATCCAAGGAATGTGGTTTTCATGAATTCCACAGCCTTATGAGATGCCACAGAGCTGGCTAATTTGTTCTTTAAAGGCTTGTTTGGGCCTATTTTACATGCAGCTAAAGTTGAAGGGTGTTATATTTTGCGAGGAAAAAGGAAACAGTGATTTCTCCATACGAATACTTGTGAAATGAACATTTTCACATTAAGGTCAAAGTATTTTCCATTCTTTTTTTTTTTCACTTCTACTTTGACATATGCATACACAAAAATGTATAGACTTCTTGGGCAGAACGGAACAGGGAATCAACGGATAGCAGACCCAGGCAGTGAGATGGGCAAACACAACAAGGCAGCTGGTCTGCCTGTAACTCTGATGTGCTTAATGGCACTGTTAGCATTTCTGCATGCTGCAGCCCTGGCTCTTCTTGGAAACTGCTGTTTTTTAATAAGCATTCCTTGTAAATCCTACCTGCTTGGTTAGCTCTTTTCTAAGCAGAAAGCAAAAGGTAGAGCTTGTAGTTATGTGCAGGGAGGCAGATTTTAAGGGCACGTTCATTCCTTGTAAATCCTACCTGCTTGGTTAGCTCTTTTCTAAGCAGAAAGCAAAAGGTAGAGCTTGTAGTTATGTGCAGGGAGGCAGATTTTAAGGGCACGTTCTTCCTGATGTGTGTTTTCAATAAAATCTTAACTATCCTCTTCACTGAAGCTAAATTGATGTGTTTGTCTTTGCGGGCACGACGTGGCTCAGCCCATATTTTTGAAGTAGGGCAGGGACAGCTGAGGAGCAGCAGAGCCCTCTTGGGAGTCCCAAAATGGGTGTTTGGACATCTTTTAGGCACACATGGCGGGGCTGGGTTCTGGTTTAGCGCAACCCAACAGAATGATGACAAATCAGACACTGCCCAGACCAGGACAAGAAGCAGGCAGCAAAGCAGAGAGATGCTGGGGCAGAGCAGAGGAATGGCCAAAAAATGGCAGCCTGGGGGCCTCCCTCACCTGGGCCGTGGCTCTGGACAGGCAGATGTGCTGCTGCTCTTGCTTCAGCTGCTCTGAAATCCCTTGAAATCCCTGAAGTCTTTTTACAATAACTCAGTGAGTTTAACTTGCTCTTTCCAAAATTTCATATTTCTGTTTCACATCTTGCAGATGATGCTGTGAGATGCTGAATTCCCTCTCCTCCTGCACCCATCCCCTCCAGCTAGGACTGGGCTCTAAATGGACAAGAGCAGATAAATGAGGTATCAGATAGCAAAACTTCACATCAGAAGTGCCAGGCAAAAGAAGCAGGAAATCCTAAGTTTTTAATATATGTTACAAGGCATTTTTCAAACTAAGTCTGAAAAGAAAAAGGGCTGGTGAAAAAGACAGTAGATCTCCTTACAGATTTACAGATTTTTATGTACTTGATAAACTAGGTAGAGTCTTGCTAGAACATTAAAGACATTTTTTGTACTGTGTTCACGTAATGATGTGGAAACAGATGCCAGAAATGGTCCCTAGGGAGGAAAAAGAAACAGTGAACTAGGAAACGAGGCTCCTGTTAGGGAAGATAATTAGAATATCTGAAGAGTGACAAAATTCTAGTGCCAAAACAGCTCCATTTCACATCACTAAGAAGGTGCCCGGAAGACGGAATGCAACAAAGAGCCCAGAAAATTGCTAGTTTCTGTTAAGCTTCTGGTAGAGAGCCCATGCATTCTGACATTTGGCACACAGAGATTCTCTCTTTCTCATCCAGTTTGTACTTCTGTTACTTTAGTACATGCCTTTTACAAATTTGCAAGTAGCCTTTGGCTATCATGGAGATTCACTGACCTCGAGCAGAAGACATTTGAGTCTCCAGAACAACACCTAGACCCAGAACTGCACCAGGACTGGCTGTGGGATTCCAGCCCTGCAGCAACCTGTGTGAGATCCACTTGTTCAAGCTGCTGTGTTCTGTATCAGGGTCCTGGGGTAAAGAAACCACCACGACTTATATCCCCATCAGGATAGCAAAAGACTGTCAGTGCAGGCGCTCTTCTTTACTCCGGGGTGTGTAAGGAAAGGGGGAGGAGGAGGCATCTGGCAGCAATGAGGAAAAGAGCAGAGAACAAAGGACATGCTTTACTCTGCTCCATCGGGTAGCCCTGCCCTGGTCCATTTGTTGTGCAATCCAAAACTGCCTGTCAGCAGCATTATTTATGGCAATGTACAGGCTGAGTCTAAGAATCAGGAAGCCAAATCCAGCTTCCCTGATGTCATTTCCTATCCAGGCTTTTAGGTTTTTAGCCTAACTTGTTAAAAAAGTGACTGTTACGTGACTTCTGCAGCCTGTTTCTACCATCATCTATCAGTCTTCTTAGAATGATAGAATCTTCATGGTTAGAAAAGACATCTAAGATCAACCATCCACCTGCCACCAAATTGCTCACTAAACAATGTCCCTCAGTACCACTTCTACACATTTCTTGAACACCTCCACAGCTGGTGACTGCACCACCTCCCTGGGCAGCCTGTTTCAATGCCCAACCAATCTTTCAGATAAGTTTTTCCTAACATCCAACCTGAGCCTCCCCTGGCACAACCTGAGGCCAAACCTTCTCATCCTATTGTCCTCTTACCCTTTTCTTAATAAGTTCATAGTGCAGATCACCAGTATCAGACATTTGATAGAAGGTCACAGGGCTCAACACTGTTCAGTTCCCAAACGTTTGTTTGAACGTTGCATAGTTTGTTTGAACTGTCTGCATAGAAAAATGGGAGCCAGAGGAGCACCTGTTCCTCAAGGAAGGTGGGCAGAGCTCAGCCTTTATTCAGTCTGGAGGTGGGTCAGCTGACCCATCCACATGCGCACGTTAGCTGGTCAGATGGCACACACATAGCTTGTGCTTTCTGAAAGACTTAGTGGTACTGAAGGACACTGGAGAAGGTTTTTCTGTATTGCAATGGTGGGAAGCATGGGTGACTTGAGAGGAACTGGAGGGATAGGGCAGTAGTGTTTTCCTGGGGACAGGAAGAAGGAATGGAACAATTCACTGAGAGACAGGGGCATGGAACACAAGCCTGCAGTAAGCCACTTCCATGGTACATGGTTTAGTGGACACGGTGGTGATGGGTTGATGGTTGAATTAGATGATCTTAGTGGTCTTTTCCAAACTAATGATTCAGTGATTCCAGACCTTATGGTGCAACCTAGCCATCGCAGGACTCTTGGGCTAAAAACAACTTCTCTTAAGTCTGACAGAAGTGAACATGCAGCAAGAGCAAAACTGAGCGCTCTTCATGACGCTGTGTATTTCGTGGCATGCACAAAGTATTGGAGACAAGCCAGATGGTGCGTAAAGTCCCAGATCTTAATTTAAAAGGGTTAAATAAATAAGGCTTTTGACTTTAAAAAAAGTCCAAAGGAACCTTAAGGGTGGAAATGGGAACAAAAAGGGTCCAGGAACATGTCAACAGCTGAGATGATTGCATTCCTAATCATAAACCAAGGGGCTCTGATTTGATCTATGGAATGACCAGACACAGAAGGAATTTGAGTGGAATTTTTGTGCTTGCAGAGAAGTGGATGTACATGCAGGTCAAATAGTGAGCTGAGAGGGGTATGAGGATTTTTAAAAAGTGTGGGCTGAGAAGTATAGTGGAGTTTATCCAGAAACTCAGAGAGGGGAATTCTTAATTAGAAAGGACACTTAACTTCCTTCTGTACCAAAATGTCTCTCATTTGCTATTAGCAGCTCAGCGGGGTGGTATGATACAATTACTCATTAGGTAAAGGAATGTCAAACCTTTGCCCTAAGAGGGGGCTAAACTCGTCACTCAAACTCAATCCTACATCTTTTCATAAGCCTCAGCAGTACTCAAACAAGCACCACTTTTTTTTTTTTTTTAATTTCTTTCTTCCTTTCTTTCTTTCTTTTTTTCTTTTTTTCTTTTTTCTTTTTTTGGTGAGTGCTCTAATTCTGAAACCATGAGTTTGCTCCCGTTTCTCTGTGCTGAGCTGTAATGCAGCTGTCGTGCACGTACAGTCTTGCTTGCTACACAAAGCTGGGAGGGACTAGTTTCGTCTGCGTAAGGACATTTCCTCCATGCAAAGCATCAAGTACAGCTTCTCTCTCTCTCTCCCTCTTTTTTTTTTTTTTCCCCTAAATAAATCATTTGCTGTAAGTGTTATGCCCATATTTTTTATTCTGGGCAGAGGGGAAGAAGAAGACAATGAAGCTACATGGCTCTGTGGCCGTGTCTGCACTAATGATTCATATTTTGCGTTGTCATACTGCTGCTGCTGCTGCAGCTTTTGTTGTTTAAGGCTGCAAGAGAGGTACTTTTTTTATTAGACAGAATGACTTAACTGGAAAAATGGGCAAGGCTTTTAGATTTGTGTCCTTTCTTTTAGCTGTGGTTGTCAGGCTAGTAAAAGATGTTTGCTCCCTCAATAAATCTTGCTTTTCTGATTAAATCTTTACAGACTAAATGCTGCACTGACTTACGGCACATTCAACATTATTCCTGGGTTTCACTGTTTTCAATGAGTAATAAATAAAAATATCAAGTTTAGGTACATCAAAGGCATTTAGAATAAAATCTTCAAATTAAATGGGAACATACGTAGCTCACGTATCTTTATTTGAATAAAGAATATGGAAAAACTAACAAAGTGTACTATTTCAGCTGATCTATTTTCCTCAGAAAACTTTGCTGAGTAAGACACTGAAATGTTAAACTTTGTTGCTTTTTCCATTTCTGTTGCTTAAGGAATTTTCTGCAAAACTGTTGAATGTGTGTTGGGAAAATAACACCGCTTAAGCATTTTTTTATAAGTCACTTTGATTCTCTTTTGTTATGCCAAGGATTTAACGTTTCTTTCGACATCATAATGGCTGTTTTTGCAAGGACTGCCTGGGAAGGCAGAAAAGTGACCTCAGCAGCTCCCAGCCTCACACACAGAACAGAAAACTAATAGGTACCAAGCAGTTCCGACATATCATAGGTGGGTAACAAAGAACTAGAGAAATCCTACCAAATTCTCACTGGGAAAAGGAAGCAAAGTTACCCAGAAATAACACCATTCAGTTTGGGACCAAAGCGAAGAGTAGAATCTCGGGTTTCTTTGGGAGGCCATCGCTTGGGAACAGGTGCTCTATGGGCCGTGTGCTGCAGGCCAAGATTTTTTCCCAAGACTTGTGTGTGGGACTGCCTTTGCTTTCCTCAGTGGAAATACTGCCCAAAGGGCTGAACTTGCTTTTTTAAGGACACATGAGTGGGCAGGAGTGCTATTTCCCCTAAGAAAGTGGGTTATCTGTCAGCAAGCGAGCCATCTCTCTGCAAACAGTAGCTCTTTCATAGCAGAGCTACTCTGTGGAATCCTGTGGTTTCAGATGATTTTCACAGAAATCTCTAATGGTAAATTCAGCAGACAGTGCACTGATAATGTTCTTTGCTCAGAAATCAAACCTGAGCCTGGAGAACAGGTACTTTCCATTCCTCAGTGCTTCCTTTTGTACAAGTTCTTACAGGGGCATTAGGATTAAACACTCTTACGACTTCCTTATGAGGTTACTCTTGTTAGAGATATAAGGAAAAGTAGATTTTGCTTTTTGGAAAATGAATTCAAAAGTTTTCAGCCAAGATGCATTACTTCCGTCATCCAAACTGATAGAAAGAAAACACATTTTAAAAATATGATGAAGAAAACAGCAAAGCAGGTGGCCTAAAACTCAGGGTTATGGAAAATGTGACAATGGGCAGAAACACCTTTATTTCTGGCATAGTAGGCAGTGTAAATTTTCCAATCCTAGTTAACATGAATTGGATGTACTAAGCAGTTTTTGTTGTAAGGCAGCTATACTGCAGGCAAAGCAGAGCAGGACAGGGTGCTGCAGATATTCTGAGTTACTTGAGGAAGAGCTAACAAGAAACCAGACAGCACAGTGATAACATGCGGCCACTGTAGTGTGCTAGCAACACCACACAAGCACTGAGAAGTAGAATGGAGAAGAAAACATCTTGGTTTGGTGGAGGAAACAAGAAGAGATGGGCAAGGACAATATGCTTACCTGTGTGTAATAGATCTCTGGTCTAATCTACAGCACCTTCATGGGCAGGAGCACAGCATGGTCTCTCATTCAGTGGGTAATATCATTATTGCAGACCAACAACATTCAATACTGTACTAACATCTCAGCTCAAAGCATTTCATAAAGGCTATGAGAGGAGGAGAACTCATGAATCCAGCTCCCAAACCCAAGATTTCTCCTGGGAAGTTGTGTCCTCCATCACACCAACTGTTCTGTCTTTGCTATACAGATGAGTGCAGTCTCTGTCAGCTCACAGGAATTAGCTCAGTTTTTGGTGGAGGAGTGGATCCTCTGACAGCTCCCTGAGCACTTTTGATTGCTGAGGCTATGAGGGTGTTTCACAAAATCTGCTCTGGCAAGCACAGTCACATAACTGGATTCCTACTAAAACTTCCTCCAGTTCCATAGGCATTTTCACACAGTCACAAAATGGAAGCTGACAGTGAATCTGTCATTTTGACATCAGTGTTCTGGCTACTAGGACAAAATGGATAAGAAATGGAAGAGAAGGATGCAACTGATATGTAAGAGTTAGAAAAAATACATGCTAAGATATAAATTTGGCATTTGTGGCAAATGGCCACATTTAAATGGATTACTCATACTACTCTGGATAAATTGTAGTGTGAGTTGAAAACAAAATTTCACTTCTTTTTTTTTATTTTTAACAATAAATCCAAGCACTAGCAAGTATATTTATCAGTAAATGCTATTTAACTGCCAGCAAACTTTACCAACAGAAGATAAGTTTACCTGTTCTTTTTGTGTGCGTGTGAAAAGCAACAGCTTTAAGTGCACATAGTGGAGTAAATGCAACACTTGGAGGACTGTTGATATAAATTTCTCTTTAACTTTGATTAGTGTTGAAATAAGTAGATTGTGAGTCTTTATCCTCTAATCTGGTCTTTGCTCTGACAACAGTAGCAAATTGAGATGAATGAAGGTTAAGTGAGCACTTTGTATGGCTACCTCAGTCCTAAATTACACTTGCTGGATTGCCACAGGAGTGTCCTTCAGACAGGGTTTTATGTCTGAAGATCCTCCGAGCACAGAAGATAAGTGCACATTGCTTGTGTATAGCCTTTGGGCAGAAGAAAAAGCATTTTCTTGATGAAGTTTCTGTCATAATGTCTCTACATTCATTTCTCTGAACAAAAAAGAGATATCTGCTATTTCTGAAGATATGACAGGAGGGAAGATCTCCCTTTAGCTGAAGGGAATGGAGAGAGAATTTTCCATTGTGGGTATAAAAGCATGAAAGTTTCTGTGATTGAAATATTTCAGCTTTATTCCTGAATGCTAAAAGCTAGGGCATAACCTTGTCCTGGCACTCCAAGCATGTGGCAAAATGAGGCACAGAGCTTCCATTTCTAAAACCACCTCCATTGTTCAAGAAAAATGGAAGGGGGTTCTGGACACAGTCTAACATTAAAACAGCTAAAATTTTCTGATGTCACAGAGCATGATTTTTTATGACGGTTTCTTTGATAGGTGTTCCATTCTGAATTTCATGAGTGTATGCTTCTTCAGTGACCAAAAAGCCTAAACTCACACATGGGAGAATTGAAGCCTTACTTAGATAGTACAATGGTTGTCATGTGTAGTGAGAACAGCCGTTAGAGGTGGCTTCAATGGCAGTAAGTCCTTCGTTATCATAATGACATATCTGTAAGGAAAGTGGGGAGCCCTTGCTACTTACTGATGTGATAGCGCCTCTTATTAAACCACTCTGCCCTTAAACATGCAGCTGTTTTAACACAAACACTTCAGACAGATGGGGCATTGTCATCAACTTTTTTCTGATTAACGATCCTGTAAATAATATACATGCTACAGAAAAATATGTCTCTGATGTCCTTCAGGTCTCCAGCTGTGAAAATTTACAGCTGTAACAAACAATTGTAATAAGAGATGATACTATCTGTGTGGATGTTATGAGATTGCAGCAAAGGGCTATGGCTGTCCTGGTTTTGGCTGGAACAGAGTTCACTTTTTGCTAGTAGCTGGTATGGTTCTGTGGGCTTAGGATGAGAATGATATTGATAGCATACCAACAATTTAGTTGTTGCTGAGCAGTGCTTACACAGAGCCCACATACTTGAGACCTTGGGATGCTTGTTTCAGTCATATGAAGATGCAGTTTGTTGCTTGGCTGGTGGCTAAAAGTGACACCTAAACATCAGTCATTGCTAAAGAGAAAAGGAGAAAACACAGTACTTAGGTTGTATTTTTCTGGACTAACGGTTCAGAGATGGAACCATTTTCCTAGGAGAGATGGAAGGGGGAAAATTGCTGCCAGGCTCCTGTGGAATCAGCCCAGATTGTTCAGCACTGCGGCTGATCACTGAGAGAAGGTATGCACAGAAATATCCACATTTCAGCTCCTTCTGGGAGCCACAGATAACACTTGTCAGTTAGACCTGGAGAGGATTCTGTTACAGAAAGGAAAACGAAAGCCAAACGCTGTCAGTGGATGCCCACATCCTGACTTACTATCTCTACACGAGTCATTGTTGGATTAAATTATTTGTGTTATGAAATTGATGAATAGTGATGTGAATAGTGATGGAATGTGAGTTCCAAGTAATTGATTCTATTTTGGATGTAGCCAATTATTTGCATTATTTAATCTGGTCCCTCACTGCAAGAAAGACATTGAGGCCCTGGAGCGTGTCCAGAGGAGGGCAACAAAGCTGGTGAGGGATCTGGAGCACAGACCTTATGAGAAGCGGCTGAAGGAGCTGGGGTTGTTCAGTCTAGAGAAGAGGAGGCTCAGGGGAGAAATTATTGCTCTCTATAACTACCTGAAGGGAGGTTGTAGTGAGCTGGGGGTCAGCCTCTTCTCTCGTGTGACGAGTGATAGGACTAGAGGGAATGGCTTCAAGCTGTGCCAGGGAAGGTTCAGGCTGGACGTTAGGAAATACTACTTCTCTGAAAGGGTGGCCAGGCACTGGAATGGGCTGCCCAGAGAGGTGGTGGAGTCACCGAGCCTGGTGGTGTTCAAAGAGCGTTTGGATGTTGTGTTGAGGGACATGGTTTAGCGAGAACCATTGGTGATGGGCGAATGGTTGGACTGGGTGATCCTGTGGGTCTTTTCCAACTTTAGCGATTCCGTGATTCTATGACTCTATGAAAATATAAAACTTGATTTTACCTCTCTTTCAAGGTTTTATCTCTCTCCTATGAGACTGATAGAAATCTCTTTGTTTGCTGATTGCCTTAATTTCATTAGATGGCATTTAACATCTGAGATGAGATCATAATTTTCCAGATAAGTACATTATACAGGGTGAGCAGAGCACGTAGTTTGGATATACATACGATCATGTTCCATGAGAACGACAGCATCACTTCAGGCTCTACCTGACCAAGCTACAGCAAAGCAGCTGACATAGAATCAGAGAATCTTCAGAGCTGGAAGGGATCTTTAAAGGTCATCTGGTCCAACTCTCTTGCAGTGAACGGGGACACCACAGCTAGATCAGGTTGCTCAGAGCACCCTTGAAAGTCTCCAGGGATGGGGCATCCATCACATCTCTCAGCAACCTGTTCCAGTACCTCACCACCCTCACTGTAAAAGACTTTTTCTTTATATCCAACCTAAACATATCCTCTTATAGAAATTAAAATAACAAAATGATCTTAAAAAAAAAAAAAAGAAATCTCAGTTTCATGTGTGTTTTGTTCAGCCAAGAAGAATGCTCCTCCCAAACTGAAGAAATATAAAATAAATGAAAATTACTGTATTTTCACTTTGGAAAGGTTCGTCTGGTTTAACCTCTTCTGTATGTGTATGTGCCTACCCCCAGTATTCCAGACAAAGATTAATGGAATAACGATGCTGCCTTTGCTATTAATAGAATGGGTTCAGGCTGATTAGTCAAGCTTAACCTACTTGTTTTGACAAGGTCTTCAAGTTTACTTCAGTTTAAACAAGAATAGAAAGCTCCTTAATGATGTTTATTAAGTATGAAGCTATATTTTCCTGTACTGGCAAAGAAGAGAAATGAATAGCTTGAAGATGTCAAACAAACATTTTAAAGTATGTTCTGTAGTATAAGTGACCCGTCTGGTTTGTTTCCCTAGATTTAGTCAAAATACCTCATCCACATAATAACAGGAGGAGATTTCAGCATCAAATTCCTTTGTTAGAAGGTGAGCAAGAAATATTGTTTCATGCATTTCTGAGTCAAAAGAATTAGTCATAAGCATTATTTACTGGAAGGATTGGCTTTACTATCAGAAAACTGGAAGTTGCAATTCTGTATAGTGAATATAAATTAATGTTTGATCTTTAAGAAAAGAAGCCCAAACATTAAATGCAAGTCCAGGTCAGATGCACACAAGATACTTAAGAATTGCAAGCTCTTTTATCTACTGAATTAAATGTACTGACCAGATACTTTTGTTTCCCCCAAATTTCCTAAGACCCCTTCTCTGCTATATCCTCCGCTTTCAGACAGCAACAGCTATGGAGACAATTAAGCCCTTAGAGGAGGAATGTCATTGACGCAGATCAGGACAGGAGCCCTTTTATTTGATAATGCAGAACAGTGGCTAACGGAGGGACACTTTCCCCTGGAGCTATGGCTTTTAGAATAAAACTACATGAGTTCCTGTGCAGTTTCTACAGCTGTTACTCATCTCCCCTAGGCTCATCACTCAATTAGCAGAATTTTTTATGGTGAGTATTATGATGTTGTATTTCATGCCACGCTTCCTCATGTGTGCTGTAGCTTGTGTTGACCCACACATCCTAGAACCAGGCCTAGGCTGTGTAGACTGTGCAGATATATCAGGGTTTGGTGGAATGGCAAGCTGATGCTCACCTGTGTCTAATGTCAATCTGGAAACAGATCACAGCCTGGTCCCAGAAACTGCAAGTGAAGACAGATCTGATAGCTTACATATTGCCCAAGCATCCTCATCTGCAATGAAAACATTACTTATCTATCTAAGAAGACACATAGCTCCACAATGATACAGTTCTCTTTCAACCACAGCCCTGAACTGTCAGCCTGAAACTTACCTGCCCTGACTAATAACATCAGCCTGGTGGAGTGGCAATGAGGAGCTTGGAGGACTGGATTTGAGGTCTTATGTGATGGGCACAGGGCAGAGGAGGAGCTGTCTGTGCAGCCAACCACAGGCAATTCAGCTCCCAGGAGAAGCTTGCTGGAGGCAGTCTGTAACATCTGGGTTGAGAAACAGCTGTGATTTGCTGATCCGCATAATTGAGATGCCTCTCTGGAATTGTATCCAGAGGAAACTCAGCATCTGAGCAAACAAGACAACCAGGAAGGATGTGGGATTGAAATAGATGGGAGTCAGGTCTCCCCTCTCCCTAGCTGTGTGCTAAACGCTGTTCTTGGGTGCCTTGCTTCTTTGCAGGAGATTTATAACAGGCAGCATCAGTGCTGCAGCCTCCTGGGATCACCATGTGGAAGTTAGTAGCTTATGACTAATTTTGTGTCTCTGGCCATGGTATTTGGGCTGACAGACACACATCCATCTCCCTGTCAGTGCAGAATTCTTGTCCAGAAAGCATTTCCAGCCTTTTGTCCAGTCTCTGCCTTCAGACACGAAGTTTTCCCTTTGGATTCTATTCCAGTCCAACAGTGCCAGGATATTTTCCCCTCCATTTTAAATAACTTTTCACTACTTTGAAGTTTTTGTACTACCCCACACCACTCGGCTGCCCCCTCAGCTGCTGGCCCCCATGGCACTGTTCCAGCATTTCACTCCACACTCCTGTCTCAAATGCTCATTTCTCCTGTTAAGATTTTCTTGGAAAAGCCCATTTCTCTAGTCTCTAATCAATATATATTCTTGAAGAGACTTTACATGAAAGCTTTATATATGCATTTCCAATAAATAGCTTTCTTGACCTAAGTGCAGCTTTGGGTAGTGAGGGGAATAGGAGACAGGAGGCCGGGATCAGGAGAAAGGAAAGAAACAATGAGTGAAATATTTCACGTTCCCCAGAAATCATGACACTGTGTCTATCATTTCACCATTAGAAGTGGGACTTAGCTGCCTTACCCTACAGTGTTTTGAAATGACAGGGGTAGTCTTTGCAGTTTGGAGACTGCTAAGAATAAAATGCTATTTCTAAAATATATCATATAGCAAGGGCATCGTTTGCTGGAATTCTTTACAAAGACATTTTCGTGTGGCAGCTAATTGCTTATTAAATCAATCTTCGTCAGTGACATTGACAGTGGGGTTGAGTGCACACTCAGCAAGTTTGCAGATGACACCAAGCTGTGGGGTGCAGTTGACACACCAAAGGGATGGGATGCCATCCAGAGGGACCTAGACAGGCTTGAGCAGTGGGCCCAGGTGAACCTCATGAGGTCCAACAAATCCACCTGGGTTGAGGCAATCCCCACTACCAATAAAGCTGGGGGATTTAGCATAGCCCTGCCGAAAAACATATGCCACTGTGTCTCATTTTTCATTTAAAAATCTCAGCCTCAGCTGAAATATGTAGAAATTCAGTGAAAAACCATGTATCCCCCCTACAATGATGCTGTAGTACCGAGAGGTCAGTCAGTAACAGCATACTAAGTGCGTGCAGAAAAATGATTCAATTTGAGAAGATATCTGCAAAAGAGAAATTCCTCTAATCTTCATTCTTTCAACAGTGGGGTACTGGTGGATGGCAAGCTGGACATAAGCCAGCAATGTGCCATTGCAACGCAGAAAGTCAACCGTATCCTGGACTGCATCAAAAGAAGTGTGGCCAGCAGGATGAGGGAGGTGATCCTGCCCCTCTGCTCTGCACTGATGAGAACTCATCTGGAGTACTGCATCCAGATATGGAGTCCTCAGTACAGGAGGGACATGGACCTCTCAGAGTGCATCCAGAGGAGTGCCACAAAAATGATGCAAAGGATGGAACCTCTCTCCTATGAGGACAGGCTGAGTGAGCTGGGGCTGTTCAGCCTGGAGGAGAGAAGGCTCCAAGGTGACCTGACAGTAGCCTTTCAATATCTAAAGGAGAGCTACAGGAAAGAAGGAGACAGATTGTTTAGCAGGGTCTGTGCTGACAGAACAAGAGGAAATGGTTTCAAGCATAAAGAGGGAAGATTTAAGTTAGATATGAGGAAAAAGTCTTTTACAGTGAGGGTGGTGAAGCATTGGAACAGGTTGCCCAGAGATGTGGTGGATGCCCCATTCTTGGAGACTTTCAAGGACAGGCTGAACCAGACCCTGCGCAACCTGGTCTAGCTATTAATGTCCCTGTTCATTGCAGAGAAGATGGACTAGGTGGCCTTTAATGGTTCCTTCCAACTTTAAGGATTCTATGATTCTACAATCCTAATCTTTATATGCTTTATCATTTTTGGACTTGCCTGTGGGAATTTTGAACTGCCAAGTAGAATAAAGTTGTATCTCAATTTATCTTTGCCCCATGAAGTCCTGAGCATTTGTATTTCAAGGATGGAAAATGCAGAATACAAATCTACCCACAAGGACACAAAACCATTACATGCAATTCTTCCCTCTTGTGGCTATGTCCTAAGACAATAATGTCACAAAGTTGCCTGGATGTTTGTTATTTCAATTTGTAAAAGGTGAAATATTCCTTATTCCTATATTAACACTCCTAAATGTTTTACTTATATTTAAATGGCAGCCACAGGAGCACTGAATTAACACTTGTCTAATGACAAATGTGAATTTATAGGCAATTATGCATCAATCCCTCATCGACTCTGTATCACTGCATAAACAAGAGTAGGAGAATTGCACCTTAGTGCTTATCAAAAAGCCTAACATTTAAACTAGGATCATCTCATTGCCATGAAAAACACAGGAGTCTTAAATGGTGATGTTTTTGGGAAAAGAGCACAGTTAATTAATCCCAGCACTCTGTTATGTCTTGGGTCTAAAGCTGTCATACCGAAACTTGCAGGAGTTCTGGCTTAAAGCTGCAGCAAAACATTTCTGCTATGAACTGGATCCTCAGGGTTATACCAGCTGTGCTTCTGGCCCAGAACAAGAGTCTTTTCTCATTTAAAACCCAGCCAATACTCATGTAAGTATGTGAGCTGATCTCAGTTTTGTTTTGGGAAATGGACAAACTGTGGTGAATAGCTTTTCTCCAGTGGCCGAATTCTGCAGGGGCTTAGACTATGCTAAATTTCTCTCCTACAAGCAACATTCAAAGCTTTTCACTTCAACGAACCTTTAATAGCAAATGATCATAAGAATATACCCTGAAGATATCTTTAATTGAGTGTTCATCTGCAAAGATGCTGTTGTTAGTCCTAGCTCTGACTGTGGTCACATAGGTACGTATGTTTACCAGAAACTGAGCTGCATTCTCTTTAAACTCCTGTTGACTTGGGCAGAGGCTGTAGATTTAGCTGAAGCCTTGTTAACACACAGAGAAGTCAATAGGATTGTTTTCAGGGACTGTGATGGTCTTTGATGGCCCTGGCCCGGGACAAGAGTTTATAGTCTTTGCAGCCAGAAAAAACTGAATGAGATCATTTGATCTGATGTCTGGTTAATCACAGAACATGCAAGTTTTGCCCAGATATGCCAGTACTACGAGAACATTCTTTTCCCCAGGATATTGGGAAGCTCTCAGCATGACGAGAAGGAGTAGAGGTGCCTTTCTTTTCATATTACCCTCACCCCACTGCCAGCCATGAGAAGACTGCCAGAGAAGACTGCAAATACTGGCCAGCCTCCTCCTCTCACAGCATGTGTATTTCATGCAGTCTTAAAATAAGTACAATTGTAGTAGGTTAAATCAAAAATACATGTAGTCCAGTACTACTTCCAAATGTAGCAAATGCTTTCGAGAAGTGCAAAAAGCTGAGCAATATAAAATCATCCTTCTCATAATCAGTGGCTTAGGAATCTCTTGAACCAGAGGTTGGCGCTAGATATTCATACTGGAATAATCTGGTGGAGGGGTCTCTCCTCCAGGAACTGCCTTTTTTTTTTTTTTTTTTTTTTAACCCATTAATTTTGCTCCCAGAATCTATATTAATCCCCTTTTTCTTATAGTATGTTATATCTCATTGGAAGAACGCTGAGGGTAAATCCACTTCCTTCATATAAGCTGTCTCAATATTTTCCTCACAGCTATCAGGAAATTTCTCATTTCAAGGCTGGATTTTTCCAATTCTAACTTCCCAGAGCTAGATCTTATCAGGCTTTCATCAGCACACTTGAAGCAGAGGATGGAAAACAGATTTTTCTCTTTCCCTTTCCCTATTGTACTGTATCTGTCTTTAAGTAATAGCCACTCCGAATTTTAAAATCCTGATCCAGAGGCGAGTGATTTACTTTAAGCACATAAGCAATCCCATTGACTTCGGTGCGACTACTCTCGGGCTAAAAGTTAAATGTGTTTTTAAGTGCTCTGCTGGAATAGTATTTAAGTTCTCATTAATTTCTAATTCACTTTCATTCCTTGCTCATGATACTTGATCCCTACAATGAGTTGGAAGCACAGTGTTTAAGTAAATAGTTCAGCATGGGATCAAGTAAGTAGCTCACAACAAAGCAATTTCCATTGTAGGCTTTTGTCTAGTGCTAAAGGAATTCTGACTGATGGATACCAAGGGCTTTTCTGATTTATTTTCTCCAAGGAGCTAATACTCTTCATTCTTTTTAATTCCCTCTGCTGCCTGGTTTATTTATTCAGCAGTGCCCTAAACAAGAAAGGTTTCCTTCGAACAATAGGCTGCTTTGCACTCTGTTCTCTGTGTGTGTGGTTTACTGAATCCAGACCTAGAGAAAATGTGCTGGTCTTCAGCTGGTATGAATCAAAGCTGTTTGCAGAGATGAGGGAGATATGCTTATTTACATCAGCCAAGGATCTGACCAGCTGTCTACAGTATTAATATACAAATGTGTGCACACATTAAGACCTAGGCAAATCAATAGACCTTCAGCAACCTTAATTAGAATATGAAATATCTTATTAGAAATGCAAAGGCAAAAGAGAGAAATGAAGGCTTATTTCTTCCTGACGTCAAGTAGGAGAATATACAGTATAATACTGTCTCCCAATTCTAATAGCAAAATACTTTTGAGTAATGTTAGCAACAAAATCACATGGGTGCTACAGACCTTCTAGAGCTTTCTAGTATTTAAGTTGTTTCAGATGAATCTGCCTTATTTCAGAATTTTTGATATTGGTTAATGACCAGTCCTATGTCCTACACATACGTGACTAGAGACTCTGGCTCCCTTTGCAGGCAACACGAAGTGGACACTTCAGCCAGATTAGTAAGTTAAATACTGCCTAGCTCATGGTTTCAATAATTTTCTTCTGTATCTCTCTGTTGACCAGATGCAGAGCTAAATCCCTTCTGCGAGGTGCACAGAATATGTGATGAGAGTACACCTTAATGTACAGTACTAGCCCAGTACTCCAGATTTTTGTCAATATTCCGGAGTAAAATGTTTTTTCATGAAATTGCCTGTTACTAATTTGCATACACTAGCTATAGCGCATGTAAAGGTACAGTTCTTAAAGAACTAAAAAAACCTTTACTTGAGTGAACAAATGGTTATGTTTTAGTGTACAGTTTCCAGCTGGAACCTAAGCGTATTTTTTACTACCTCTTCAAGTCTTACAAAAAATCTCAATGTAGAGGTACAAAATTGCCTTCACAGGCAGAGGAGATACTTTAGTTTTCCAAAGCTCAGGAAAAACAGTGAAGTATTTAGCATTAGCACTTTTGTGAGAAAATAAGTATCTCCTGTGTAAATGCATAAATAAGAATATACAATTAACATCCTTCCAGCTGCACTGGAGACAGCATTTTCTCCATTGAGTCTATGCCCCATGATTGTTGATATGTCCTTTAAATATAGGAAATACAGTAAAAACATAGAATCATAGAATCATAGAATGGCTTGGGTTGGAAGTGACCTCAAGGATCGTCAAGTTCCAACCCCCCTGCCACAGGCAGAGTTGCAAGCTGCTGGATTAGATTGCTCATTGCCCCATGCAAGCTAGCCTTAAACACCTCCAGGGACAGGACATCCACAACCTCTCTAGGCAACGTGTCCCAGCACCTCACCACTCTCTCAGTAAATAAATTCCCCCAGACATCCAATCTTAATCTCCCTTCCTTCAGTTTAAAATCATTCCCCCTTGTCGTATCACTGTCTACCCACATAAAAAATTGATTTCCCCCAGTTTATAAATTCCCATTAAATATGGGAAGGCCACAATGAAATCTCCCTTCAGCCGTCTGTTTTCCAAGCTGAACAAGACCAATTCCTTCAGTCTGTCCTCATAGGAGGGGTGCTCCAGCCCTGGGATCACCTTTGTGGCCCTCTGCTGGAACCTCCCCAACAGCTCCACATCTTTTCTGCGTTGGGGACTCCAGACTTGGATACAGTACTCCAGCTGGGGTCTCATGAGTGAAGAAGAGAGGGGGACAATCACCTCCCTCTTCCTGCTGGCCATCCCTCTTCTGATGGAATCCAGGATACTATTGGCCTTCTGGGCTGTAAGTGGACACTGTTGGCTTGTGTTAAGTTTTTCATCTACCAGGACCCCTTAGGCCTTCTCAGCAGGGCTACTCTCAGGGATTTCTTCTCCCAGTTTGTATACATGTCTGGGATTACCTCAGCCCAGTTGCTAAACTCTCTGGCAGCATCCCTTCTTTTTGCTGTATCAACCAGGCCACTCAGTTAGATGTCATCAGCAAACTTGCTGTAAGTGCACTCAATTCCATCATCTATGTAATCAGTAAAGATGTTAAAGAGTACTGGTCCCGAGACACAGCCCTCGGGGACACCACCTGTCACCAGCCTCCACCTGGACATAGAGCCATTGACCACAGCTCCCTGGCTGCAACCTTCCAACCAATTCCTTATCCACTGAATAGTCCACGCTTCAAATCCATATCTCTCCAATTTAGAGGTAAGGATGCAGTGGGAGACCATGTCAAAGGCCTTGCAGAAGTCCAGGTAGATGACATCAGTTGCCTCAGGAACTGCATCAGGAATCACTACTAGCCATTGTCAAGAAATTAGGATGTCTGATACCGTGCTGGATACTAATAAATGTATCTGACCCAAAACCTAAGAGAAAATCTAGCAAGATTTTTAGTTGTTATTGTCTAATTCTGAAGTAAATTACTGCATTAGGTTATGCTTAAACTGAGTTTTCCTTTATCTTTTATGACTTTAACACTTTGATGCAAGTTTTAGGAAAGATGATGACTTAGATATGGTAGCTGCCATCTCGGCTGACTGCAGATGGTGCTAGGAAATGGTAGACAGGAATTTGTACAGCTTGAAATAATTCCTAACATCGTTATGCTCTAAGTGTGAATGCTCAGATCCTGCCAACTTCCATGCATGCCAGAAGTTACACATAGCAGACTATAAATCCAATTTTGGCTTGTATTATACAAATATAAACAGGAAAACAGAAATAGCTGAGGTTGGAAGGGACCACTTGAGATTATCTGGTACAACCCGTACTCAAGCAAGGCCACCTTGAGCTGGTTGCCCATGACCGTATCCCATCAGATTTCAAACACCTCTACGGATGTAGACTCCACAGCCTCTCTGGGTAACATTTTTCAGTATTTGACTGCACTCATGGTAAAAAACTGTTTTCTTGTGTTCAGATTGCATTTCATGTGTTTATGCCCAATGCCTCTTGTTGTGTTGCTGGCATCACTGAGTCTGGCTCTTACCTTCATTCCCTCCCATCAGGTATTTAGCTATAATAGGATCCCCATGAGCCTTCTTCAGGCTGAGGAGTCCCAGTTCTCCTGACCTCTCCTCATACAGAAGATGCTCCTGTCCCTTAATAATCTTTATGGCCCTGCAGTGGACTTACTACAGGGTCTCCATGTCTCTTGTACTGAGGAGCCTAGAACTGGACTCTGCATTCCAGATGTGGCCTCACTAGTGCCAGTTAGGGGGCAAAGATCAACTCCCTTGGCCTGCTGGCAATCCTGTTCTTAATGCAGATCCGGATACCACTGGCAAAGACTTACGGACAAACCAGGTCAAGTTGAAGCTGCATGTCCTATCAGTTAGATTAATCTGTCCTGGTTTTAGAGACCTATGTTTAGGTTAGTCTGCTACGTCCACTTTCCACTCGAGACAAAAACAAGGTCTTCTGAACTGTGACTCATCTAATTCTGAGGTCAAGGTCTACAGCAGATCAGCTGAATTGCAGCTCAGAAAAAAAACTGCTGTCTGAAGTGCACACTGTACACACTCAAATCCAGACTGATAAGTCCCATATTCTTTTCTTAGTACTTACTATTTCACAGCACCTGCAAAAGTGTTAAGAAAATTGAAGCTCAGGCAAATCCTCATATTTGCCTGAATGGTTTCATAACAGAGAAGAAAATAAAAGTATTTTACAGGTTTTGCGCTTGTCCTGTTATATCACACGTGCATCTTCATGGGCTTCATTTCCGTTAATTGCAAATACTTACCTGTTGGTAGGGGATATGGAAATGCAGTTAACTTCATGTATTTGCAGCTAGATTGACTATACTCTTCAGTGTCTTCCCTGATGTTTTGGTACTTTGTTTTTTTATGTCTTACCTCCATTTCCTTCCCTGCCTTTTTTGTCTCACTGCTAATCCTCATTTGCTCAGAACTCAGTGTTTCTTTTTTATTCTCCTCCCATTTGTCAGGTCTCCATAACTGATGTTGTTGTTGTTTCTTTGCAGATCTTTAAAAGCTGTGAGTACTGAGGCAGCTGCTTAGGGCAGTGTACTAGTTATATAAAAAGACAGCTGTAAAAACATGTGCAGTGACAATTAAGCAAGAACTGTTAGAGACATGAAGTCGTTAATTCTAATTGCAGCAATGCTCGTCTTAAAAGTTCTTTTTAATATCTGAAATGGTGAAAAAGGTCCTGGAAACAGGAGATTTACTTCCTCCATTTCTGTGCTGCTGCAAATAAGGGGGCTGTGTTTGCCTTATTACTGGCTGTATTGAGGAACTGTTATCTTTAGACATCCCTCTTTGATCTTCTGATCTCTCAGGCACCTTAGCAGGCTCCGCTTCAGATGCAGCAGAAGCAAAAGGCTAAGTTTCCAGCCAAAGGATTGTTTCTCACCAAAGCAACTTCCACTTTCTTCATTGATTATTATGAAGACCATACTGTGTATGCCTTCAATAAGCTTTTCAGGAAACCAGCATACTGGGGCAGTTAGCAGCATCTTCAAGCGTTTTTCAGTACCTCACAAACTACGCACTGATTATTCAGTCATCTTAATTTCATTAAAATCCAGAGTAGTTTTCCAACAAGCAACCACTCTTTAACTAGCTGATACAGAGCTGAATGACAAAGATATGCTTAAGCAAACCAGATGAAAACACACAAGGAATCCTGCTCTTTTCAGTTGCAGGATGAAAGCTGATATATTACATGTCTGCATGCAATAAAACTTTTTGTTTTAATGTTCCTAGGGAAGCTTGAAACTAAATCCTTGCAAAACATCTGGTTGAAAACTTCAGCATTTTCATATTAAATGCTTCCTGAAATCTGTTTGTGTAACTGTACCATGCAGATTTGCTTCACAGCTTTATAATAAATTGTTTCTAACTCATTTTGTTATCCTTGCGCTGACTTTGATATCTCCTGCTGCTAACATAACACCAGTAATAGTGCTACTCCAAGTTCAATAGTTAACTGATATCCCACGCACAAATTCTAAAGACAACCATATAATTTCTAGGTTTCAGCTTCGTACTGTCTTACATTCAGTCCTAAAGCTTTCATTCTCTGTTCCTTAAAAGTATTTAAATCCTGTTACCCCATAGGTTTGTCTCTCCAAATGTGGTGTTCAGTATCATGTTTCAACTTTGTTGGCACAATAGATCCCTTCTTTCTGTGTAGTATCTTTGGATAAGACGTTAAGAAACTTTGCACACCTCTGTGAACAACAGATGGCACTTTACTGCTGGCATTTGGAGCTTTGTGTCAAAGTCCTGGAGGGCCTGGGAAAGAAATCAGCAGCAAAGTGGAAGATTTTTCTACACCCAATAGTCTTCCTGAATGACCAAGCATAGGCAACCAAAAGGAAATATGAAGAGACTCATGCATTCAAGGAACATTTGGACACTGTCAGACATTGAGTTTGGATTTTGGGTGGTCCTGCATGGAGCCAGGAGTTAGACTCGATGATCCTTGTGGGTCCCTTCCAAGTTAGGATATTCTATGGTTCTGCGATTTTAAAGCACATTAAACATTATGTGGATGATTCCTCTGACCTCAAAAGCTGTAGCTTAGGAGTTCCAAATAAAGATATTGAAAAATATTGAAGTGTAGCCACGTCCAACCTGCGGCCTGCGTGCAGCACAGCCCAGCTGGCAGTGTGGCCACCCCCTGCCCCACGCCACCATGGCGGTGGCTTTTCCCGCCAAGCGGCCCAGCCCTCAGCACCAACCGAACCTCAGTGTGCTGTGAGCCCCATCTGGGCTGAAACCAGGGCACGGGGTGCAGCGCGGTGCCAGCCCAAGTCATGGCCAGTAAGGTTATGCACTTTGATACACTGGCTAAACACAGCCTGTGAACAGCAAAATAAATAAATAAATAAATAAATAAATAAATAAATAAATAAAATGCAGCCATGCTTTACATTTTAATAAAGGAATTTGAGAATAGGTTTTAAGACTGCCAAAAAATAAATCAGTTCTTTGGTTTATTTGTGACTCCATTTTCAGTTGACATAAATACATTACCTGCCAATTTTCACATGGAATGTACAGAGTTGCAATCAGATACTCAACTCAAAAGAAAACGTGACCATGTCTCTCTACCAGACTTTTATGAGCCTTCTCTTACCAGAGAGAAATACCCCTCACTTCACAGCCACGCCTCATTCATGTCACTGCTTTGTGGCAGCATATACATTTGTGAATCAAGGATGGAGTACAGAAAGAGTAAAATTTCATCATAATTCTCTGATGAACACCGTGAGATCTCACTGCGAATTGCAATCACTGCCACCGAACCAGACTGATTAGTTTCACTAAAACAAGGTCACGTATCTCACATGTTGTACAATTTTGTTTCTTTCTTTTTAAATATGTTTTAATAAAAAGCATTAAAATGAAAATAAGTTTTGTTACCTTCTATACATTAGCTTTACAACATGTTTGATGAGAGTTGATCGGAAAGTAGCGTCTCTCATTTTACGATGTTGACCCACAGTGTTACAGGTGGATGTTGGTGTTATGGTAGTAGAGGTTGAACCTTCCCATCAGCCTTCCATTAGATGTTGTTGCTGTGTGACAGATGGCAGCAGAGGGGCAGTCTGACAGGAGGGTGTCTGACATGGGAGTGCATACGGAGCAAAAGCATGTCATTTAATTCCTCCATGCTGAAAAAATGGCACCTATCGGCATACATCAACACTTCCTGAATGTTTCTAGAGACCAACCAGTGGCTGCGAGCACAGTGAGGCAGTGAATGGTGCATTTCAGCAGTGACAACAGCAACAGTGGATCACATCCGCTGGTACACATTTTTACAAGCGCACCATGCGGTCCCTTGTTCATTGCTGGCAAAAATGCAGAGCTCATGGTGATGATTATGTTAGAAAATAATGTTTAGTAGCTGAGAATCTGTTCAATCAGTATTATTGTGCTCTTTGAATCTTTTGTTATTTCCATGGAAATAAATGGGAGAAATTACTTTTGGAGTGGCTTACATATATGTGGCCCAAGACAAACCCTCTTCACTCAGTACAGCCCAGGCAAGCCAACAGTTTGGATGCCCATGGCTTAATATGTTGCACCAAGCTATGCATGCTGATTTCATGCCTTCAACTGGTTCCACATTTGTGTTGAGTGCAGTGCAGAGCCCCAGCATGAGTGACAGCATCTCAGGAGCTGCCTCTCTCTCCAGGGCTTTTATTCCCAGTTTTGGCTACTCAGGTAAAGCTGAAAGGCAGATTGAGTACAAACTGAAGGAGGACTCCGATCACCTCTGAAATACAGAGGGAAATGGAAAGCACTTAAGGGCTCCTGAAGTACTAGAAAGGATTAAAAACAAAACAAAACAAAAATTTGAATTTCTATAGCCTTAAAAACCATACCAACTTTTAACCAAGTTTTGAGCCTGCTTTAGATTAGCCACATAATTACACACTAGGCCTCCATTAAGATTTAATTTCAATGGAAAGCAGTGGAACTAGTGGTGTGCTTACAAACAAAACTAGCTAAGATTTTGTACAACTGGAGACTATTTCATAAAAGTATCAAGAGACTTAATGTAAATGTATAGCACTTTGCATGACTCACAGAGTCTGTAAGTATGTAAGTATGTCCACATACTCTCAGCCTGATTGCTACATGACTGGCCTGTCCCAGACATAGTAGAAAACAACTCTTCCAAACAGCAAATAATTGTATAAATATATAACTGGAATAAAACCCTACAGCTGAAGTATAACACAGGAAATTCCATTTCAACATATTTCTTGATTCTTAATCCTGCCAGGTGGAATGGATCAACAAAAAAGGGAGAAGACACTGTACATTGTAAAAAATGTTATACATTTGTGGAGGTCATCCAGTAGGACAGAAGAAAACTCCAGAAATCAGCTACAACTTCCATTGCTAGAGTTCAATTAGGTTCAAGTCTAGTGTCTATATGAATCACTACAATTATTCAGTTTGAATTTATCAGTGTCTTGCAAAAAGCCAATTTTTCCTGAAATCCCTTCTCAAGTTATTTTCTTATTTTTTCCAATGTATACATATTAATTGCAATAAAAATACAGGAGTACTGGAATAATAGTTGGGCAGGAGAGAAAGACACTTTCTACCATTTGCTCACAAGAGCTTCTTCAGATTGTCTGCAGTATGAGTAGCTGTTACAAGGCTACTTCAAAATTTGCAATCACATCAGTGAGCACTGAATCATCTGCTTGTGAAAATCACCTGACTGCAAAAAACCAAGCGTGTCAGTAGCATAATGTGGTGAAATGGCACACTGTGGGTGATTGAGCCATTCAAGTTTAGAGGAAAATAAAATGTTAAGAGGAACCTGCTGAGTACATCATCTAGCATCAACACTGTAGATAATCACGATGGGTCACTGCAAGTCAGATTTAAATCATTAAAAGAAAATAGAGTGGATATTTGACACGTAACCTGATGGGTTTCTTTGAGGCTTCTGTTTAATTAAGTTCAAAATTGAAATGGAACAGAAAAGATTTTCAGAATGATCACTTCTTACATTTCAAGAACAGTGTTGAGTTCCAGAGTGCATTTCAAAGGTTAAATTTAAGATCAAGATTAACTTTAACAGGCATACTAGCTCTGTATAATTTTGTCCTCAGGTTGGAATTTCCTAGGTTTCTTAGATCTTCTCTTTTCGTCATTTAATTAACAACAACAACAAATAGCATAAGAGTAAAGAACTGGGATTTGGTGTTTTTATAAAAATAAATAGATGTATATAATAATGCCTATTTCGGTTTATTTAAAGAGTGATTATAATAAAACCTGAAGAATGACACCTAAGACAATGCAACACACTTCACAGTGCTCAACATCAGCTGAGTTGAGAAGAGGAGCCTGACATGGACGAGGGTATAATGTTCAGTATTAGCTTTCTGTCCTGATTTCTCTTAAGGTCTAGCATCTCAAAATGCATGAATATGTTTAAACAGGGACCCCCATGAATGCTCAGAAGAAGAGTAATTCTGAAAACAAGCCATGGAAGCTGAGCTTGATCAGTGTCCAGCCTCTCCAACCTTTGCCAGGGGTGTTGGTCTTCCTCCCCCTGGGGCTTAGGCCAGTTGCATTCTTGCAGATTACTGAGAGTTAGGGTGATGTGCTGTACTGCCATTTTTACTCTAAATCATGTACAAGTTTCTCTACACTGAGTCAGGCTGCTCCTGGTCAAGGGACTGCAAATCCTTCAAGGATGCTTGCTTGGCATTGTCACAAAAGGGATCTTGAAAGATTTTGTGTAGTAATGAATCTTGCTCAAGAATTCAGCAACATTTCAGTGAACCATAAATTCATACATATTAAAACAAAAAACATATTCCCCTCCATCATTTTCAGAAAATGAGACTGGAGCTATTGGAATTCGTAATACAAGTTGAGGACTTCTGGTTTCCATTAAGTGCTAACAGGTTATCTACTCTTCCTGATACCTCTTGACCAAAAAGAACTAATCATGTTGGATCTTGATCATCAGTCATCAACTGACTCTTATAAACTATGAGGTAAATTAAAAAAAAGGGGGGGAGGGGGGGGCTTGTTTTAAAACTGATGTTGCAGACCATGAGCTGTAGGCATCTACATTCCCTGACTACTCTTTTGCTCTATTGGAGTAATACTGGTGAACGTCACAGGCGGGATAAGACCTGGTAACAATACTTGTGCATATTTTATATCAAGTATCTGCTAGTACTTAAGTATCTGATTTCAAAATATCTAAGACTTCGTACAGGTCAGGTCCTAGACATATTTCACACATATGGATTAACTGAAGAAAATCATTGAAGGGCAAAACCCCAAAACATGAGCAAGTATAATGATGTACAAAATGCCAAAATTTGCTTATCTTATTTCTGAATCTACTTGCATGACAGCCTGCACCTAAGTTTCCCAATTCTTTCGATTTCTGTACCTTCAGAAGTTATATGAAGAAGGCTATCACATAATCCAGTTTCTTATATTAAAATACACTACACTGAAGATTAAATGTTGGAAGCTATTTTTAGCCAAGCTAATTGTAATATTTTCACGAAGAACATAAGCTGCAGATGCCTGCTAAGGTAAGAGGCAAGATGATGAAAGATCTGGAAAGACGAAAAGACTACCAAAATGCAGCATTTCATTACGTAATTCTATCCAATGCTCCCCCTAGTGGCTTTGCCCACATATCTGAGCATGAAGTCCCATACGCACAAATGCCCCAGCCTAATGACAGAATGTACCACTAATAGGATTAAATACCTTGTCATCAGATAAGTCGAACATGGCAAAATCCCTGTCACTCCCGGCAATTAGATCAGAGCACAGCCCCAGCCCTTCCCGACGCAGGCAGCAATTTTGCAGAAGAGGTGTTTCAGTATTAATGGTAAATATGTCGGGGTTTTTTTACATTTCTTTTGTAGGGGGTTTGTATTCCTTTGCAAAGGTGATCAGTCTTTCGTTGTAAATGTAAAGCTACAATGTGCAAGTGACTAAATAAGTAAATCCAGGCTATAAATAAATGCAGGCTTTTAATTTACATATGCATTTGCAGCTGCTATGTGCATCTTCAAGAAGGCTGCACTGGCTAACAAAAAGGAACTTAAACACTGTGTTCACTTAATGAGATGAAAACTATAAAGTGTAGTTGAATGGTTTCTAAAAAACAAGTCTTTCTCATTAAACTGTTTCTGGAAGGGAAATGAAATAAATGGCATTTCTTCCCCTTATTTTGCAGGAGTTTCTTTCTATTTCGGATGTGCTTATTTTTAAAACTGATCTAATTGCCAGTTTCTTAGCACACCTATTACTGCCTTTCCTATGTTAAGTATTATCCTGAAGGACAATGCATATTTGGAGATAAAGAGAGAAACATCATTCTAGAAATTTCCCATTTAAAATCTGGCGGCAATGTTTAGCATGGAAACACTTGTAACATAAAATGATGATAAAAAGAGTAAAAAGGATTTTAGTACAGTCCTTAGCGTGTTTTGCAAGGTAGGATAGAGACACTGAGCTCTGTAAGCCTTCAGTTTTATATATCTGTGTCCTGGTTCTATTACACCACTGCGTAAACTCGGTAGAATTAATCTATTCAGATCTATTTAGAATTAATCTATTAATAGATACATAATGAATGAGGCCAGCTTCTTACTCATGTGTTTTCACTAAGAGTATCATTTAAGAGCATGTTATAGATCTCAGAAGTTATAGTTAGAGGAAAAATTAACAGGATTTTATTATACTTAGTAAAAACTGCACCTAGGCATTTGAGCACCATGAAGATGCTTACGATTAACAGTTTCAACTTGCTTCTTTAACAGAAAGAACATGAAGTCCTCTTGGTTATTTATAATACACTTGCTATGGCTGAATGGTCACCAGTGTGCGCCAACCAGGCAGGAGGAAATGAATCTCCGGGAAAACCTGAAGAGTACGTATGCAGGGTTGTGCTGGAAGCCTTCAGGCCCAGGTCTCCACTTAGGCTTGCTCTGGTTTGCTTTGCCTTTCATGCTCGCTGGAGTCAAGAGGTTCTGCCTTTAAGTGAGGGCTGACTTTCGTGGAAGCGAAGTGTCCACACACATGACTGGGAGATAACATCTGAAATGAGAAACTAGAGGGATTAACAGAGCCTCCCTTATAGAAACTGTTTACAACATTTTAATAGGTTATTTACTCCATCATAGATCATTAGAGTATAAACCAAACCTAACAATTAAACCAATTAATTTTACATGTTATTCTGCTTAGCTATACAACGTAGTTATTATAAATAATTGCAATAAAATGACTTAATAAATTTAAAAAAAAACCAAACAAACAGCTGTTATGCATATACTCACCTCAAAGCATGGCTTTATTGTGTAGGTCAGAATCCCAGGAGGATCAGCCATGAAGTATTCCTTAGCTTCAATGTATTTTAAAAATATTTCTGTGACAAACAAAATGCTAGGAGAGGGGAAGAAGGCTGAAGCAGAAGACATGAATGACACATGTTTTTGGCATTCTCACAGTAATGTGCACGTTAGTTGTTTTTATAGCCCCAGTAATATTCATAGCACTTTTGCAAAGAGAACAAATAAAGGATTTGCACTCAGGCAGACTCAAGGTGCAACATGGAAACCAACCTGCCTTTCACCAAAAGTCTACAGCCATTATCTTACAGGAAGTCTAGAGATTGTATTTTAGGAAAGTAGGTTGAAAACTCCTGCAATCCGTATTTTCAAAATGTTACGTGAAACTGTCACTGATTGATTTCAGATTAAAAATGAATATATAGGTTATGTCATCAAGAAACTGATGAGCAACCCTACAAAATGCCCAAAATTCTCTCATTGACCCTGCTCTCATCAACCCTGCTCTGAGCAAGGAGTTGGACTTGGTGATCTCCAGAATTGTCTTCCAGTCTCAACTATTCTGGGGTTCAGAGATCAGAAATGGGATCTCTAAATACACAGACTGAGCTACACACACATAATCACTGGCAATGGCTCTGGGCCAGATTCTTATCTGATGGAAATTGTCTTTTTGGTATTCAGCATTCACTATTCCATGAGTTGGCTCTGCAGCTGTAGGGAAACATAAAGCTGTTTCACTTCGTCATTAGAGAATAACCATATGTGCTAGTATTAAAATTGGATTAACTTGCTATATAATTTGGCTTTTTTAGCTTTATCTGAAGTTGGGGAGAAATATGTAGATGAAGAGGTAAAGAAAGCTTTGATTGGTATTAAGCACATGAAAATTATGATGGAAAGAAATGAAGATAAGCACATAGATCTGATGAAAACCTTGAAGAAGAGCAGTGAAGAAAAACAGGTAACAAGTGCATCTGCTTTCATCTGTTTGTTTGCTTGTTCTTAAAGTTGCATCTATTTTTAATCCAAGATAAAGCAGGTAGTACATAGGTTTTAGTGTACCTCCTTGAAGTGGTAGCTTTATAGAGGTTCTCACTGCCTGTGTCCCTGAAGCAGGAGCTGAGCCAACAGACATCCTTTTCTAGCCTTGGTTCACATTTCTGAAAAAGTGAACATTGTTTTACTTCTTGCAGTTTCTTAAGAAAGAGCTTGCGTGTTTGCAGGAACACAGCATTCTAAGGCTCCAATTCTGACTGAAGCTTTCACTCTGCACTGACTATTTCTTCCAGTGAACTTAGAGAAAAGTTCCACCTTGGCCCAGCTAGGAGATTAGTTTAAACTGTTCATATTATCAAATCAAAAAGCACGCGGTAACTTGTTAACTTTAGGAACATTGGTACACTCCCATTATCCAGACTGTTGTTGGTTCTTGCTGAATGAGTTCATTTACCCAGAACTTATCCCCACAGTAAGATTTTATGAAACACTGAATAAGTATATTTAGAAAGATCAGAATTAATTAAGCATAGACCATGAGTATCACAATTACTGGCTCTACCAAGAACATTCTGACAGAAGTTTTATTTCCTGTGAGACCTTCCTCTAATGAAATACTGCCAGAAAGGAGTACGACTGATGAATTAAAAGGTTTCTGCCATGCTTGGGAACAACTTGGAATATTGTTTGGAAATGTAAAGTGTTAAAATATATTGCACTGGAAGAAAGAAATTAGTGATGTGCAATCTACTCTTACTAAAAAGTTTTCTGTCTTTCCATTGTCCAGTCTGTTCTAAAATGCTTATTGCAATCGTTGCTCATGCTTCTGCAGCAGAGGGAATAAATCCCCTCACTACAGCCTTTCCATTAGAATAATCCCCAAAAGAGGGAGTTATGTACTTCTGAATACTTCTGCATTAGAGAAGGAATTTACGTATGGCAAGGACCTAGCTTTGTGAAGTACCACAGGCCCATGCAGAACAGAGCACAGTAACAAAAAGGACTGTTTGGGGACCAGATGAACACTCAGTGTGGAGATAAAAGACTTGTGTTGACTCCTGACCTTGTGAGAGCTTGAATGCTTTTTGCACAGAAAGCCTTGTGGTTTCTTTCACAGCCTCAAAAATCCAGGTAGGCCGTAGAGATCCGTTTGGTTATGTAGGCTGCACTATATTGTTGAGAGAACAACATCAGGAAAACTCTGTAAGGAAAAGCTTTTCAATTTTCCGTTCCTCCATATGTGATTGCAGCTGAGAAAACATCCTACCCCAGTAGTGAAGGATTAGAAAAAAGGAATTCTAAATAACAGAAATGAACAATCAGCTCTGGGGTTAACATTCACAACATTAACCTGAAAACTGCAATCAGCAGAATCTTTTTTCTTATTTAGGAAGCCTTGCGGCTTATGGATGAAGTAAAGGAAAGATTAGAAGAAGAAGAAAGACAATGCCAAGCATCTTTGAAAAATCTATGGGATGAATGTGAAACATGTTTAGAAAGTACCTGCATGCGATTCTATACGACTTGCAGACGTGGTTTATCAACATTTAGAAGCAAGGTAAGAAGAAATTTTGTATCTGGCAAGTATTCTTGAATTTACCTACCAGTTTTAGGGAGAGCACAGCTTATTTTCCCAGTGGCCAGCTCGGTCAGTGACACCAACTTACTAAAACTAATTTAATTTGGAAGGTCTGGAAATGCAAAGTTAGAAGGCACGGACTATAGTCAATTACATTCATTGAACACACAGCTAAAACAAGTTCTGGGGCACCCTGGTGTGACACCGTGGACTCTGATCGTTCCCCTCCCGTGGAGTCTTGCCAGAGATACAGTGATGTATCTCACAGTAAGATCTGCACTACAGTGCTCAATAGCTGACTGTGAAAAATTATGTGCAGATTATTTATGTTCCACAAGAAAATCAGCAGAGTTAAAACTGTAGATTCAGTTAGGAATACTTAATGGAGGAGGGGAAATCACCTACTTACACTTCGTACTTTTTTATATTTATATTACTTAATTTCTACTCTTCAAGTAACAAGATGGCTTTAAAATGTTTCACTGTTTTCAACAGAGGAAACCATTAGCAGAGGAGATTTCCCCAATTCTACTAGAAAGTATGCTTTCCTGACTGGTACATTATTGTTACAAGATCTAACTGTCTTTGACACTACTGATAACTTCCACTGTGAGCTCTATGTACAGGTATACATGTACACATGTATTTGGCATGGTGTTTCTTAACCCTTACTGGTTTTCTAATGTGGCTCCACACAGCACTGCACCTGCTCAGTCGAAGGCACTGGTCAAAGCATGAAGCAGGGATGAGCAGCTGAGGCGTAGGAAACAGGAACTTCCCATAGCAGAATTGTTCAGTCTCTTCCATCATCAAATCATGGACTCAGAGCCACTGTTTTATTGCTTTTAATGGGTTTCAGTTTGCAGAGGAATTTGAGCACTTGGCCATTGGTGAGACGCAAGGGCATTTATAGGTCACAGTGAGAACAATTGCCTTCTGTTCTCTACATGACACAAAACTACCACAGAAATGGTTCCAAGATAAAGTCCAAACTGTTTGTTGGATAAAGCCCAGAAGCCAGTACTAACTTTGAGCCTCAACAGACTGAACAGATTTTTCTCCCGATCTGATTTGTATCTAATGATTTAGACTGAATGAACTTTCACTAGCATCTTAAATTACTTTGCAGAATATGCTGTGATTTTGGTTACTGAAAGAGTCCCTTGTTTCCATAGGTACTTCAAAAAAAAGTTTAGAGCTACTTCTCTGAGAGAAGAAAAACTGATAAGGCTGAGGGAGCTGGGCTTGTTCAGCCTGGAGAAGAGAAGGCTGCAGGATGACCTCATTGCAGCCTTCCAATACCTAAAGAGAGCCTATAAACAGGAGGGGAGTCAACTCTTTACAAGGGTAGACAATAGTAGGACAAGGGGAAATGGTTTTAAGTTGAGGGAGGGAAGATTTAGGTTGGATATTAGGGGGAAGTACTTCACCGAGAGAGTGGTGAGGTGCTGGAACGGGCTGCCCAGAGAGGTTGTGAATGCCTCGACCCTGGAGGTGTTCAAGGCCAGATTGGATGGGTCCCTGGGCAGCCTGGTCTAGTATTAGATATGGAGGTTGACAGCCCTGCATGCGGCATGGGGGTTGGATTTTGATGATCCTTGAGGTCCGTTCCAACTGAAGCTATTATATAATTCTCTATGATGATTGTATCATTCTATAAACTGTCAAGCAGTTGATCTACCTCTTTCTCATATGCAGGTTGAAGATTTTTTGAGGAAAATACCTCCACTTATTTTCCCTTTTCGTGAAGATCAAGGAAAAGACATCCAGTTTAATGAAAAGCCTGAGAAAGAGGATACTCAGCTAGTAAAAATGGAAGATCTGTTTAGCCAACTGTTATCAGACATGGGCTCAGTGTTTGACAGAAGTTTCATGTTTTTCAAGCAGATGCAAAAAGAATTTGACCAATCCTTTCAAACATATTTCATGTCTGATCTGGATTTGAGTGAATCCCCCAGCATGCCTGCTTTACCTGAGGCCATTACCAGAAATGATGGCTTACAGAAAGACTGGGGTATACCGGCCTTCCTGCAGACAGTCTTTGATTTCAGCAAGACAGTGTTTGAAGGTGTCAGTGAGGTGATTACTGAGGTATTCGATGAATACAAAGATAATAGAAGAGATTTGCCAGAACAAGCCAAAGGCAAGTGTTGGAAATAAAAATCAACTGTGCTGTCAATGACATCAAACTTCTCAGGACAGCTAACCCATGGCTAATGGTTCAGAGTGTGGTACATTAATTTTACATGTGGTTTGGGAGCTCTGGGGGCTTTCTTGATTAAACAGGCATGGGTTAAGCATAAATTCATTGGTTAAATTAAAAGGTAAAAATCACCTAGAAAAGTCATAGAAATATTGCAGCGTGACTTGGGTGTCCTACACAGTCTGATTTTCATGGCATTGCTCTAAATGTCTTCAGGAGTTTCTCAGGAGCTCTTCAATTCATAGCAGATGCAGGTTTTCAAAAGGTTGACTGACAGGTCTGATATCAGTGTTTGTCAGGAAGACTTGCATATCATATCATACTGACATGTCTCCAACTCTAAAAATTCTGTGAGATGTCATGGCATATCCCTGCCCTTACCAGACAGCTGCAAGCCTTGCCTAAAGCTCCTGCAGCAATGTCATGTACCAGTCACATACAAACCAGCCAGGCGATTTTCCAGTAACCAGGAAAATTCTGGGCATAACTTCAGTATCAGGTGATAATTCTCAATGGGGGAAACAACCCTCAGTCAACATTTAGAATGCGGATAAGCTTTATCTTTTCTATCTTATTAATAAAAATAGAAATAAAAAATAATTGGCTGTCAGTGGGGAATACGCTACCATTTATAAGGGAATTATACAGTGGCATGAATTCTTTGGAAGAAAACATGGTTTGCATCTTCTCCCAACCGCTACTTTTGGAACTGTAATTCCTATATTTTGCTTGGCACACATAGTAAGTAACAAACATGTATTTGTCAAGATGTTCAACTTAATGGCAGTCTAAAAATACTGTAATTTCATCCTAGGTTCTGACAGGGGTGGCATGTTCTCAAAAATTGTGTCAGGACGTCAAAGGACTCTGTGCAAAGAGCTTCGAGAGAATTCCTCTGGATGCACACAGTTTCATGAGAGATGTCAGAAATGTCAAGACAATCTTTTGCATGGTAAATAGATATTTTCTGATGTATTTTTGCAGCGTGTTGGTCATTGGTTTGTACACCTTGAGGCTGTCACCTTCTACTGTGCTCTTTCCCTATTTTTGGAATTAACATTCAGTCACAGACTTCTTACTGTAATTATAAATTCAAACACTGTTTGTCCAGAAGATTTCAATTACCTTTCCCTGCTGTCTCCACACAGTGTCAGTATAACTCAGTTGTTAACATACTGCTGGAGATCCAAAGTTGTATACTCTATAACAGAATACCTATGGACATTGTTGGAGTTGCCATCCTCCAGCAGAGCAAGAGGTGAGGCAGCAACTGATCCTGCCTGGTGCAGAAGCACTGAGCAGAAAGCAAGGAGAAGCCAACATTCCTGATGCTGGTTTCTCCTGCAGACAAGACAAAATGGCAGGTAGCATTAGCTTCTCACAAGGAAAGGAAGTACTGGAGAGTTTGTAATTGCCCTTTGTTGGACCACGTCAGCAAGCAGGGCTGACATGGAGAACAAAAAAGGGGAGTGTTTGTCAGTACGTAGTACATAGCAAATCTCTGGCATACATTCTTCATGGGCAGCTGGAAAAAAATCAGACTGCAATACCTAGAAATGCTCTCAGGACTCCTGCTGCAGCTTAACATGCCGGCGTATCCAAAGTTATTTATGTCTTAAAAGTCACAGAAAACACTTAAACCCATATATCAGAATATCTTCAGTGTGGCAGATGTTAATCATCCAGTGACATTTTGGAAAGGGTACTGGACCATTTCCAATTCACTAAAACTACCTTTTTGTCTACAGTTGTGTATTACACATAACAGTGTAGGACAAAGGGGAATGGTTTTAAACTAAAAGAGGGGAGACTGACATTAGATGTCAGGAGGAAATTTCTCACTGAGAGAGTGGTGAGATGCAGACACAGGTTGTGGGTGTCCCATCCATGGAGGTGTTCAAGGCCAGGTTGTGTAGGGCCATGGGCAACCTGATCTAGTGCCTGATTAAGTGGGTGGCAACTGTGCCAGTCCAGGGGTTTGGAACTAGATAATCTTTGAGATCCCTTCCAACCCAAGCTATTCTATGATTCTTTAGCATACTTGAAGATCTATTGCCAAGCAACATGGTACAAACCTTAAAGAACTTAGCAAGTTGTAATACAGCAAATAGGATAATTAATCCATTCAGTCACTGCAAGCCTAAACTAAACCTACCAAAATAGGTCAGCAAGAATTTTTGCTTTGTTCAGCATAGTTTAAACACCAACTCAAAAACATGACCCATCGCTAGACCTTTTTTTTGTAGTTTTCCTACATTCCTGTACTGCAGATAGAGAACAGCAAGTACAAGACACCTTGTTTTCCTATCAGCTTCACACTGTCTGTCTTTTAAAACAGATTGCCCAAATGTTCCTGAACTGCACATGAAGTTTGATGAAGCCTTTAAGCTGGTTAATCTCTCTGGTGAGCAGTATGAGCAGATTCTCCAGATGGTTCAGCGTCATACAGAAGACACTTCCTACCTGCTGAACAAAATGAAAGAAAGATTTGGGTGGGTGTCTGAGTTATCCAATATGACCATCGGACCAGAAAATATTTTCAATATAGTTAAGGTAAGGGTTAACTACTAAGGGGACCTATTGCACAGTACTGTCTTCCATCTATGCCTTGCTCATAGGTGTGTTCTTGGGGATTGTGGATGTTTGCATACATGTAAATTTTGGTTTTACAACATGAAGTCCCTACTCATCTCATCTTGAAAATACATTAATAATGTATTAATAATCCCTCAATGAGCTTAATAATCCTTCACTGAGCTGAATCTCCAGAGATTAGAAACTATTTTCCTCTAAATCCTTTTAGCCAGGTAGATGGCTGACAGGCTAACCCAAATCATTGCTGAGAAGAGTAAATTGACACTAGCAGCTTTGACAGGCCTGCGATTACCTTCCTGGATAAATGTCACTGTACTAGCCAATAACACATCCTTACTGGATCACTGAATATATAGCTACGTGTCTGTGTCTGTACCTATATATCACAAAGCTCAAAGAAAGCAAATGCTATGCAGGTTATTGCAGTGGAAGCTGCATATCACAAGCAGCAGCTGTCAATGTGACTTGAAATACATCATGATTATCTACATCTCACACACATGAAGACATCCAAAGTAAATTAAATAGATATTACTGGGCCGGGGACAAATTCTGTTCTCCCTTTCAACTCAGAAATCCAGTATACTACTATTACCACAACAGCTTTATAAAAATTATTATGCAATCCACAAAACAAAACAGAACACAAAATCAGGAACAAGGGAATAGGTAATATTTAAGCACACTTTCCGAACCAAGTCTAAGCCATCTGCTCAAGAAAATAAAGCTGCAGAACTAAGTCTGGTTTAGAAAAACACATAGGAATGTGTAACTTCAGTCAAGCAAACCTCCTCTTGAAATCAATGAGAACACCTCGCACACAGGTTTTCAGTAAGTGATCAGAAGCTCTTTGTAAATGTAGTTTGTGGTTTAAATATTAACTTACAGTTCTGAAACGCGGTCTTGCAGTGCCATGTCACATCTTCCCACCACTTACAATAGGCCTTGGCATAAATTCAAGGCATCCACTGTTATTTCATAAGAAAGTAATTTCAAGAAGGTAGACAAGATTAAAATATCTTTTTTATTTCATTTTCCCTTATTGAATATGGAAGTAACCATAAACAAAACTGAAAGCACACAGCTATTTGTAGTGCTAAATAACTGATTTGCTCTCTTCAAGGTGATACCTGGGGATGCTTCTGGTGCAAATGAAACTGTGGTAGATGTGAATATTTTGACTTCGCCTACTTTCACCATTAAAGTTCCTCCCCACTTAGACCCAAAGAGTGCTGAATTCATTGAATACATAGCTGGAAAAGCACTGCAACTATATAAGCAGAATTTTTAAGTGGTAAGTTCATTTCTCTCTAGCTTCTCAGAGAATGCAGCTCCTCATAAGAGATGTTTACATTGCAATAAACATTAGTTGGAACAGGATTCTGTCACGCTATATTCAAGACTGTCTCTTTGGAAACAACGCTTTGATTGAAAGACAAACACAAGTGCTACAGAAAACAAAAATAAATACTCAGTGTTCTAGCCTGCAAAACACAGACATTATGATATTAAAAGACTTCACTTATTTAACTGTGAAAACCCTCAATCTTTAAGTAACATCTGGGATGAGGTAATTTAATGACAAATATTCCATCAGAATTGCCTCGCAACCACAATCCAGAGCGTTGGCATCAGATACCATGTCTTTGCATTCATTAATCAAGTATAAAATGGAATTACCACTGCTCATCTTTTTTCTTCTTTAATTTTAGGTTGTGTTTAATAGCACGTTCCATATTATTTTTGACAAAAATGGGCTGCAATGTTAGAATCAACATCATGAACTGAAAGAGCTGTTTTGCCATGATTTTTTCACATTATCAGTGCTCTACTCAGAGTAACAGTGTTAACACTGTTAACAGAATCTGCAAATTGACTTGTAGGAGTGTTCACAGAAAGATCTTTCCCGTGGCCTTCTAAATATTTTTGTAGGAAGGGCTTGTGGAGATCCCTCTCCACGCTTAAGAGACTGGGGAAGGGAAGAAACAGGCTGCAAGAATGAAGAAGCAGTGCTTCATATTTTCTGACCTCATGGAGAAACTCCAGGAAAGGTAGCATAGCTTTTAAGTGGCATCATGTTGCTGCTGGTATCACGCTGTCATGGGGCTAGCCACAAAGACCCAGGGAAGCCTCCAAGATGTGCAGTTCTGGTGGACTCCAGAGCTCACAGATGGTTCTTCTAGAAACCATTCTTGTCATTTTTATCATTCTTTTGATGAGAGATTCACAATTGTTAAACAGATGAGATAAATCTCTTCCATCACGGATGCTGAGGTGGCCTACAGAATTTAGACAGAATATAATAAGCCTCCCCATGAACTCTGATTTAGGTTTATGAAATTATATGCGTATTATACTCAAAATGCATATTTTCCAATAGTTATAAGCATATAAAATGAAATTCTCAGCATCATTTATATACTGTTTTCCTTCAGAATTCTCTCTAATTTATACACAGTTACTGATAACTTATACTCTTTCAGATAACGTAAGGCTAAACATCATGGTCTAATGATGACAATATAAATTTCCATAGTGTGATTATGATTTTTAGCCTCAATCTCCTGTGCAACACAACTTGTGTAGCCAGCTCGCGCCTGAGAAAAGGTGGTAGCACTGATTTCCAAATTGCAGTACCATTTCATGTTCTGTTTGTGCAACAGATTCAGGGTACATGAAAGTACGACAAAAGGAAAGAATGGGAACTCCACAAGAAAAGACGAAGATCTACAGGAAGGGAAAAAGAGAAAAAAAAAATGTTTCAATCTTCCTTATGTGTCAGATATGTTTCTACAGCAGGACATTTGTACATTCCCCATATACAGATTTTTCCAAATCTTTCTATCAAAAAATAAAAAATTTAATCACTTATTTTCTTTTCTCCTAGGAACGAAGATGTGGGAGATCTTAATCCCTGAAATCTGTGTACTCTCCTTAGGTGAAATACTCCTAAACTCAATGTTCAGCTATTTGTTAAATGGCTACGATTAAAATAGTTGCATATAAATAAAATTCTGCTTAATAAATACTGTGACATATGAGCTAGCAACTGATGACTGTAGCAATCTTTTAATTGAAATACAAGTTCAAGCCCACTTTGAGAGACATTTATTTAAATAAAATGTTGTTTATGTTGTAAATTAGGTGATCTTTGAGGAACCACCTATGGCTCCGGTTATGCAAAGATTTAAGGAAATAATTAGCTGTAAACATGCAAATAACTCCTATTTGCATACTTAAATTCAGGCACATTTTTAAGCCTTTTCTAAATTGTTCCCTACAGATATTGCGCATTCAGCTAAGCCTGAAACAACCAGATTACCATATGCATATAGCATATTATTTTCCAATGAAAATGTTCCATTTCTTCTCCCAGTTGCTTTTGATGTTTGTAACGCACATTAAATGACTTTTCTGAATATGCATCAATGAGTAAGTCCTCTGCCTTTAGCACTTTTTACTTGTAGTTTGCCTTTGGAGCCATAATTAACAGGGAACCCTTTATCAAAAAAAAAATGTTTGCCTTTTCCTCCATTGTTGTCTTTAGCTTGCATGGTATTTGCAAAGTATATTAACTAAGAACAGATACAACTCTCAGAAGCAAAGCTCGAGGTGTTTTGGTCTTATTGGCTGTGGTTGAACATTTTTGCATGCATTTACATGCACCATTTCCAACTGTATCTTTGCAAAATAAAATGTATGCATTTCAAAAGGTATAAAACCACACAGGAGACAAAAGGGAAATGGCAATTTAATTGTTCTAAGTAGTGGAATATATTTTCCTGTCTGCAGTATGGAAAAATTATCATTTTCTAGCCTACAGTTCCTGTTCCATTCAACTTCCTTTATATTACAGAACACTAATCTTCAGATATTAAGCAGCCATAACTCCTGGAATCACATCAGCTGTTAGAAAGTTGGGCTTTATCTGAGAAATATGTACCTCAACCAAACACTTAACTACTAAGATGTAGTATAACTAAGAAATATTCAGAGAAGAGCTGGTCTGTTTTGGCTAACAGAGAGAATATACCTCGAAAATCTTCAGATGATACTGTATCAGGAGCTGTGCAGAAGGCAAAGTTCAGAACACAAAACTATGCTGAAAAACAGGGGAGAGGAGCAGATACTGGCAAGGTGAAACTCAACTACGGCCAGCACGGAGTGTTGCCCTTAGAGAGAAGGTACAACATAAAAGGTGCACAGCTGTAAAAGTTCAGGAGGAGTGACACTGTAGGCCAACTTCAGTGGGGACCTGGGCTCCTCAGTTCAAGAAAGACAGGGAACTTCTAAAGAAGGCCCAGTGGAGGGCTACAAAGATGATGAGGGGCCTGAAGCATCTGCCTTATGAGGAAAGGCCGAGAGACCTGGGGATGCCCAGTCTGGAGAAGAGAAGACAGAGAGGAACTTCAACACAGTTTATAAATATCTAATGGGTGGGAGTCAAGTGAATGGGACCGGGCTCTTGTCAGTGATGTGCAGTGACAGGACAAGGGGCAATGGGCACAGACTGGAACACAGGAAGTTCCATAAAAACATGAAGAACCTCTTTACTTTGTGGGTGACGGAGCACTGGGACAGGCTGCCCAGAGAGGCTGTGGTCTCCTTCTCTGGAGATATTCAAGACCCCCATGGATGCTTTCCTGCACAACCTACTGTGGGGAACCTGCTGTAGCAAAGGGTTGGACTGGATGATCCCTGCCAACTCCTATGATTCTGTGATTATGTTATTGATGAAGCAATATTCAGAATCTCGATTGGTCAGGCAGCCAAGGGGGATCTGGATTCTTCTATACTTATCCCAGACACCCCCTCCCCACAGCTGCATTTGCTGTCTGGAAATGTCAGCCTCGCAGGAGAACCCGAATGCGTTTTCTTCCAGTTTTGCTTGCCAGGAGCTCTGAGTGTTGCCTTTGTGAGTCCTCTGCGTGCCAAGGAAGCGTTTAGCTAAATGGCTAAATGTAGGAGATGCACGGACATGCAGGACAGCAAATGCATGCTAACATAGCATGCACCTTTTTAAAACGTTAATACGATAGCTGCTACTGCAATGCTGCCCCGCCGCCCTCGCAGCCCTCACACCTCGGCTAACGTGAGGAGGAGCAGACAACGGGCGGCCGGCGTCCTTCCCTGAGCAGGAGGCGGCGCTCACGGGGCCTCCCAGAGGGGGCGGGGAGGGAGGTGGCAGCCCGCCCCTGCGTGCCGCTGCGCGGGAAGGAAGGCTTTTGGCGGGCTCGGCGGGGACGGGCGGACAGCCGGAGCGCACCCGGCTGCGGGGACCGCCCGTGCCGCCTCCTGCCCGCCATGCCGGCCGCGGAGGAACCGTCGAGCGGCCTGGAGGGCGGCGAGCCGCAGTATCTGCAGCAGGTGCGGCACATCCTGCAGCACGGCCACCGAAAGGAGGACCGCACGGGCACCGGCACCATCTCCGTCTTCGGCATGCAGGCGCGGTACAGTCTGAGAGGTCGGCACCGCCGGGACCTGCGGCCCCTCCGGCTGCAGGCCGCCCCGGGAGCTGCCCGCAGCCCCCTCAGTCCCTCCCGTGGTCGCCCCCGTTGTGTCCGGGGGCCGTCTTCCCGCGCCGGGGCTCGGCCGCCATCTTCTGCTGCCTCGCTGCAGGGCTGCGCGGAGCGGGGCCGGCCTTCCTTGTGCTGCGGCGGCTCGGCGTCCCCCGTAGATGCAGATGTTTTCTGCATTGCGGGAAGGAGCAGGTGGTGGTTGTGGGTCTGGGGCCCGGCCCCACTGCTGTCATCTCGTGATAAAGTAAGCAGGGGAAATAGTGAGGTAACCTTCCTGCTGTGCAGGTATAGGAAGAGCCATCAGTGCTACAGATCCGGCCATATTATTTTTGTCTTAAGGCTCTGCTTCCCGTTGCAAATACCTGTACAGCCGTATGTGCTGCCCACGTGTAGGTCCTCACCTCCATCTGTCACTGCACTTCACCTGTCAACCTTGGTCCCAGTAAGAGCATGACACATCCCTTCCCAGCAGCAAACCTCTGTGTCAGACAAGGGCATTGCCTCCTGTGTGCGGAAAAATGTCAGTTATTTGGGCAGATGGGATCAGACTCTTAGCAGCAGTGCCTGGTGACAAAACGAGGGGCAGTGGGCACAAACTGGAACACAGGAAGTTCCATCTGAACATGAGAAAAAATGGATTAGATTGAAGTTGACAGAGCACTGGAACGGGCTGCCCAGAGGGGCTGCAGAATCTCCTTCTCTGGAGGTACTCAAACCCAACCTGGGTGCTTTCCTATGTGATCTACTGTAGGGAACCTTCTTTAGCTGGGGGTTGGAATAAGTGATCCAGAGGTCCCTTCTAACCCCTAGGATTATCTGTTTTCATCCCAACAGATCTCTGATCATCTCTGACACCTTGTGACTGTTTTTCAGATCAGTTCCCACTGCTGACAACAAAGAGGGTGTTCTGGAAAGGAGTGCTGGAGGAGCTACTGTGGTTTATCAAGGTGCTGTATCTGGATGGCTCTATCAGTAGTAGGCCTGAGAATGGCATCAATCTGATGTACTGGTGTGAAATGGGTTAACGAATTTGGTGTGAATGCAGGTGCTTCTGTTTGTACAGCAAAACAGCCCACATGTACAAGACTGTTGTTTTCAAAACATTCCATGTATTTCAGTGATTACCGTTGCATTGTTACAAATCAGAACATTTCTTTCTTCTCTTTCTTTTTAAGGGAAATAGTCTGGTACTGGGAAAGCTTTTGCTGTTTTAATGATACCCTGCAGTTAAAAAGCCTAATGGAGTCTTTTATTAGCGTTTACATAAGAAATAATATTGTAACTTATACACAGTCTCATGATTTGCTTTTCAGTAGGTAGGTAGCTTGTATTGATTTGAACAGAAACAAGTAGTGAGGAACCACAGGTGCAGTAAGACTGATGTAAACACTAGGCTGTTAAGTAGTAAAAAAATGACACCCAATAGGGCTAATTGCTGCAGTTAAGAGTACTAAAATTCTGTAGATAATACACTGCAGAACAAGTGTTCCTTGAAACGCTGTGACAATGTGCTGATGTGGGAAAACCTGGCCAACGGTTTGCTAGATAGCAGGACTCACATACACATATTTTTTTAAGTATCTTTGTTTTTCAAAGATAAAAGACTGTGCACTCGCCCAAACAGAACACTTGTTATGTTGGATTTTTGAGTCTGCTGTTTGGCACTCACTGCAGAATTCAGTGAAACTTTTCTAGTTCATTTTGCCATGTTTTTCTTTTTTGTCACATTATCAAAAGGGACTTTAAGACTTTAACTTCATTAGAGGTGACTTGGGTAAGACACTGTCTAGGCTATACTTTATTGTCTGCTTTTATCCATCTGAAGAGTAAAATCTTGTTCTCTGTAGATGTGTATGTGAAGTGATAGACAGCAGGTAACCTTGAGACTGTACATTTTGTGAGTTAAACAACAGCAGCTTGGCACCTCAGGCTGAAGTCTGGTAAGGTACTTATAAGATTTGTTCTGTCCAAGTGCAAGAACAGCATCTAGTACATTAGTCAGACTGTCCATCTTTTATGTTAAAAATGTAGAAATACTGCTGACTAGCAAAGGTTAATGCTTCTACGTCAAGTCGTGTTCTCTGTTCTGGGATTAGGAGGTAAACTTCATGCTGTATGTATTTTGTAGGGTTCTACAAATGCCAAAGAGCTCTCTGCAAAGGGTGTGAAGATTTGGGATGCCAATGGGTCACGTGAGTTCCTGGATAAGCAGGGGTTTTGCACCAGAGAAGAGGGGGACTTGGGACCAGTTTATGGTTTCCAATGGAGGCATTTTGGAGCAGATTACAAAGACATGCACACAGGTAATCACATAAAAATGCAGCCTTGATTGCTTAGTGGGATGACTGGAACCTTGCTTCCAGAAGTCTGTGGGTGGGTTGGACTGTTGTTAAAAGGACTGTTCACATTGTGGAATGAAAACAAGAATGAATAATCTGTGAGAGGGTGAATTTTGCTTTTTATTTTTTAATTAGATGAATCTAATTATCCTGAAAGATTTAGCTTTGTATGTGATAGTTTGGTATTTATAGAACAGAGGAATCATACGTAATGTATACATTATTTTTACTTTAACATAAAGATGGTATGGTCACTGGTAGATGGAGAGATGCGTATCTGTATTGCAGTCGAGAACCGTGAGCTAGCTCAGGGACAGCAGTGGAACAAAGAGTATACTTTCTGAATGCTGGCAAAGGATGCTAATTCCACGATGAAGTAATGCTAATTCTGTGATGCACCTGTGCTGGCAGGAAGTGATGTTCTGTATGTTCATGGGACATTGTGGAAAAGAAATCATAGAATCATAGAATGGCCTTGGGTTGAAAAGTACCATAATGATCATCCCCTTTCAACCCCCCTGCTATGTGCAGGGTCACCAACCACCAGCCCAGGCTGCCCAGAGCCACATCCAGCCTGTCCTTGAATGCCTTCAGTGATGGGGCATCCACAACCTCCTTGGGCAACCTGTTCCAATGTGTCACCACCCTCTGTGTGAAAAACTTCCTCCTAATATCCAACCTAAACCTCCCTTGTCTCAGTTTAAAACCATTCCCCCTTGTCCTTTCACTGTCCACCCTGGTAAACAGCCATTCCCCCTCCTGTTTATATGCTCCCTTCAAGTATTGGAAGGCCACAATGAGGTGAGGTGGTGAGGTTTTTCCATTTTACAGTTGGAACAAAGCAGGATGATGCTGTAGATAGAATAGCTGTAACAAACTACAACATGATGCAGTTTCTATTATTTTCAGTGGAACTGATTCATTAAACTTTGAAATGTTTGGGTGGTTCTTTCTAAATTGCTGAAGGAGAGGATGTCAAAAAAAAAACTTAGGAGGACTGCCATTAAAAGAAGAGTCTAGGTTGGATATTAGGAAACACTTCTTTACAGAAAGGGTTGTTAAGCACTGGAATAGGCTCCCCAGGGAGGTGGTTGAGTCACCATTCCTGGATGTGTTTAAAAACCGTTTGGATGTGGTGCTCAGGGACATGATTGAGCAGAGGGCTGTTAGAGGTAGGGTACTATGGTTAGGTCATGGTTGGACTCAATGATCTTTAAGGTCTTTTCCAACCTGAGCGACTCTATGATTCTATATGCATCTGGTACATGTGATCTTTAACTCTGGTAGAATACAATTTATTTTTTCCTCTTGTATTTGTTTGTCAGTATGTTTTCAAAGTTGACATTAGTTACATATACTGTACTTAGTATTGGCATATTGACTACTGGCAGAGTACAGGTTTACCTTAACGTAAGTGGTGCAAACAGTGAACTAACAAATATAAAACCTTAGTAAAACATTTTAGCTTTCCTAACTTAAAAGATCTGAGTTACTGTGTAGTACAGAAAAATGAATGAGATACATTTCCATTGCTAATGGATTTCATTAAGTTGCACTACTAATGGATGAGTAATTAGCTTCAGGATCTAACAGAACCATTTGAAAAAGCTTCTGGCACAGTGCTGCTGGTGTATTACCCTGTTGTTTGCCAACCAGCTTGGGTCTCTCTCCCTATAACTAAATTGGTGTTGGATTGCAAGAAGAGTTATTAGAAGAAGTTAGTTACCAGCCGTGCTAATTCACTGGCATGAGTCAGAATAATGAATAGCAACTAATGACTCTTTTTATTCTGGTATCCACTCTGCTGTTAATTCCAGTGAATTTCTATATAATTGATATCAAGCCTAAAATCAGCCAGCAAGGGTCACAGGGTGAATTTTAATATCCTGTGCCTTCTGGCTCTGAGTGTTTCGGAAATATAGTTTTCATAAATGACCTTGGTGAGTGCTAGATAGATGTATGTATTTACTTGTCAAAAGCTTTCTTCCTTTAAGCATCCAAAGAATGCATGGCATTCTGTGTTACTGGTCTGGATGTTATTTTTATGTTTTTTTTTTTGAGTAGGAGTACTATAGCATGTAAATTAGCTGCAGACAAAAGCATGTACTGCAGAAACAGAACGGGAGAATTACTTTAAAAAACACAAATATGAGATGTTAATATCTGTTGCTCATTCCAATACAGCTTTGTCCTTTGTAGGTATCGTGAATGTCATCGTTCACCATCATAAATGATAAAGTAACATGTTTTGTACAATTAATACATTTGTATCGCAACCTTTGTTTCCTGGGATGCAGTGTTAGTGCAGACTTCTAGTTTTTGATGCTGGGAAGAAAACGTTTTAGATAGGAATGGTCCAATTTCAGTGTATACTAAAGGTACTGGAAGTACTCAAAAGAGGTAGTTGGACGTACTCTAATACAGTAATGAGAACTTCACAAGCCTTAGAGCACCCAAAGAAAGACCAAGCATAACCTACACTTGGTGAGTGCCAACAGATACATTTAGTTGCCTTCAAAATCTCAATAAAATCTTCAGAGGCTGTCATTTGAGTGCCAGTGGGGTGTGGGCTGGGCTTTAAAAATAGATAATGATTTGAATCTGACTTACATCATATTTGGTATCTTTCTTCAGATTATTCCAACCAAGGAGTTGATCAGTTACAAAAAGTGATTGAGATGATCAAAACCAATCCAGATGACAGAAGAATCATCATGTGTGCTTGGAATCCCAAAGGTACCGAACCATGTGCTTTAAGGGAATGTTGTTGCATATAGAAATATATAGCCTGTATTCTAAGTACCGTGTCAACATCAGTTCCCTGCTACTGCCTTTCCTTATTCTTTATAAAACTACCAGAAATGTAGGTCACTGAGTGCAGTAAAAGTGGTCAGGGGTTGTCAGTTCTCTTTCTGCTTAATTCTCATGTTCAAACCTCAAAACTTTTCAACTATTACTTCCAAGTTTTTTCTCTCCAGGTTAAAGTGAGGGATATACATGTCTACCAGTGCCTCTTGACATACAGTCTCTATTCAGAGACAGAAGTTCTTACGTTAACAAGGTTAAAACACAACAAGAATAAGTATACCAAAGCAATGTAGTGGTGGTTCTTTTTTTTTTAGTCATATATTGGATTGTAAACTTAGGAAAAAACATAGAACTCGAGCACAGAAGTGTTATTTTTATTGCATTCTTCTTGGGCATACGTTAGCCTGTTCACTTTGTAGGATTATTTCTAGATAAGAGCTACTGCTAGTGGTTGTTTTACTTTAGCAGCAGTAGATCCATACACCAAAAAAAAGCCAATCCCCCAACATTTTCCTTTAGTGTCTCTGAAAGGGGATTCCACATGCTGCTGCTGCTATTTTTAAGGCTAAACATTCTCACATATCAGGAGTGAGTTAAAGTTTTACTTAAACTAGCTGTAAATTTACTGTCTTCACTTTAAGTGTAAACATTCATATTTCATTTTCTGAATTTATTTATCAATGATTAATCAGTTTTAAGTCTCAACAAGCAATGAAGTTACATTGCAGTGAGAAGTGAGTGAGATAAAGCAGTTGTAAGTTGCTTTAGGGTACATACTTAATTTTGCTCACAAAGTCTTCCTTTAGGGAAATAAATTGGCTCCCCTAGGTGAGTAAAGCTAAACTGCTGTGCAGCATTATGGCACAAATCTGTTCTATAGAATATCTGTTGATGACTTTTCTGATCATACAGCCCAGGAGACAGCTTGTCATGACCCAGTCTTAATTGCTTAGGCAGCAGGTGCTCTCTTGTTTGAAGAGAAGAAGCAACAGAATGATAGCAATATCAAACTTCACTACCTGTGTTATCTCTCGCCGTGCTTGTTCAGTTTTTGCATTTTCTAAGTTTATGACCCTAATGCCGTTTTGATTTCCCCCTCCTCCCCCTTCTTCCTGTATTGTAATTCTTAGATATTTCTCTGATGGCTTTGCCACCCTGCCATGCTCTTTGCCAGTTCTATGTTCTAAACGGTGAACTGTCTTGCCAACTGTATCAGAGGTCTGGAGATATGGGACTAGGAGTGCCTTTCAACATCGCCAGCTATTCGCTGCTCACATACATGATTGCCCACGTCACAGGGCTGAAGGTAGGCTATTTAATCATTTTATTTGATGCTGTCTGAAGAGTGAGAGAATAAAAGACTCTGGTGGCATGTTCAGGAGAAAGTGGACTGAGTGTACTAAGTTAGATTGTTTAGGAATTGCTAAGTCACAGAACTTGCAAGCCTGCAAAACTTATTTGGATGCTTTAGAAGTGCTTTGGGGTTTATCTTGTGATTGACACCTCTGCTTCCACAAGCTACCTTGTTTAGCAGTGGCTAAAGTTGCCAGTTTGAAACAACTTGAGCAAGTAATACATACGAGATGAGAAACAAAGCTGGATGCCACTGCCACGTCTGTTTCCAAGGGATGAGCAGATCAGTAGTATCTGTTCAGTCACTGTAGCTATCATGTATTCTCCTTTCTCTTCAGCCTGGGGAATTCATACACACCTTAGGAGATGCTCACATATATCTGAATCATGTGGAGCCTCTAAAAGTTCAAGTAAGTACTCGTTCTGTGTTCTTGTACACTTCTTATCTTCCACAGTGCTCATCAAATAACAAATTGCCTCAGTATTGTACATTCTGTTTTCCAGATACTAATTTGCATGGCTTTTCTTCACATTTCTGCCCTAAAAATTGCATTGCCTGAACTGGATATTATGGTAGTGAACTCATCTTTAACCTATGTAGAATTTGTTTGTATTTTTGTTTGTAACAAACGTGACTGAAATGAACATCTGTATGCTATTCCAGATCTAAATGTACTATCCTAGAACTAAGTTAAAGACGTAGAGTCCATACCCCTACTTTTGACTTCGTCCTTACAAAACTTTAGAAAATCATTCTGCCCAAGAGGATAAACACAATAAAATGTCTTTTTAAGTATATCAGGAAAAGATAACTCGTCAATTCAAATTAGTTAATCAGTGGTACTGCTTACTTGGATAAGGCTGTATTTTCTTCAGGAAGTAAAGTAGTGCAGGAGAAGAAAAGAAGACTTTTAGTTGGAGTGAATATCCTTACCACTCATACGGCTCAAAACCATCCAGAGAGCCTTGCTATTGGATTGGGCCCTGATGTTCCTGTGAGAAACTGCAGCACATTTGATGCACATCTTCATCAGAATTTCCAATTTAGTTTTGTCTGGAAGGAATCGAATTTGCATCCACTAGAATAGCTCTGCAAACTGAGACCGCTCACAGTGCATTCAGATGCTGCTACACCTCATCAAAATACTAAAGTAGATTATGACAAACTGTGTTGTAATTATTTTTCTTTATGCCTTCTTGGGGAAGAAGGAGAATCTACATGGGGAAATCTGAATTGTGATTAATGAGATCTAATTTATAACACAAAGTCTCCATCTCTTAAGTATTTATTACTTTTTACAATTAACCTAGAACATGCTTTTATTTTAGCTTCAAAGGGAGCCCAGACCTTTACCCAAACTCAGAATTCTTCGTAAGGTTGAAGACATCAGTGACTTTAAGGCAGAAGATTTTCAGATTGAAGATTATAATCCTCATCCACCTATTAAGATGGAGATGGCTGTTTAATGCTATTAAACATCTTCTCTTACTATGGAGATCTACCTAAGCTACTTAGTTTCCTCTGTACTTGAAGTTTCAGTTTATTTATTTTCTAAATACAATTCTAAAGGTATATGCCTTGCTATTGAAAAACAGACATATGTTGCCTTCAGTACTAAGTTGTCAGAACAAATGTGTAGGCATGGAATTTACTGCTGTTTTTTCTATCTGTTATGAGGCAGAGTAGAATTCGTGGCTTCTGCGCATTGGAAGGTGAGTTTGGATTATTTATTCCTCTAAATAATGCATTCAGTATGCAAACGTTATCCCATTTCTACATTATTTGTGAGATACTTTTCTACTGATTATTTCATTTGACTGTGGCCATTTCAGTTACCATTCAGCTGTTATTTTTGAGTTGTGTTTGCTTCCATGCTTTATTTAGTACTGAAAATAAGAACCTTTATGTACAACAGAGGATTCTTTTGAGGTTAAAGAGGTCTTTAAAAAACACATGTTTAATAAAACTGTTTTTTAAAAAATCTTCTGGAATGCATGTTTGATTTTAATATGCTTGCAGTGAATAAGAGATGGAAAGCAAAGGGGGCTACAGGAGAGCTGGGGAGGGACTTAGTATAAGGGCATGGAGTGACAGGACAGGGGGTATTGGCTTTAAAGTAGAAGAGGGTAGATTTAGAGTAGATATTAGGAAGAAATTCATTACTGCGAGGGTGGTGAGACACTGGAACAGGTTGCTCAGTGAGGTTGTGGATGCCCCCTCCCTGAATGGGGATGTGAGCAACCTGGTCTAGAGGGAGGTATCCCTGCCTACAGCAGGGGGGTTGGAACCAGATGGTCTTAAGGGTCCCTTCCAATCCAAACCATTCTGATTCTAGGATTATATTTTAGCAGTCCGATATATGCTACCATAGGCAACAATTTCCTGTATCTCCTTACATAGAACAGTCAACTTGTGCTATAAAACTAGTTGCATCTTTCTACCATTATTTACTACTAAAGCTATGTTCAGGTTATTAATACTAATAATTGTGTTCTGATTTCCAACCAGTAGGACTAACTAAACCTAAATTACTGCTTTCTTTCTCTGATGTAGCCCAGCCAAACAGAATTCCAGAAAGAAGATATCATTGCCTTTTTTAAGTACGTCAGATGTAAGCAAGCCACTGCTTCTGAGAGAGGTTCTCCTTATTTCTTCATCTTTCTTGAACAGAGATGAGCAGACCGTACATGTTATTCCAGCTGAGGTCATGCTAGAACCATGGAAGGATCAAACCGATTCTTTTCTGAGGCTGCATTATATGCATGCTCAGTAGCCAACTTATAGTTAAACAAACTTGGGCCTTTGCCTTCCTTCAAATTGCTGAACTCACGGATTCATTCAAGCAGTGTTCTTGTTACCAGGCCTAAAAGCCATGTCACATGCTCTTTCCTGTAAATTTCATTCCAACCCTAATGTCTTACGTTTTAAAGTCATCTAGTAAGGCTATTCAAGACCATCTTTTTTAGTTAGGCTGTCACCAACTTCGTATCATGACCATACTTTTGTAAGCTAACAATTGTTGAGTATATTTACCGTCCTCCTAAAATATAGGGAAACAGTTTAGGTTGCAAGTTCACTTAACCGTGCTGCCTGCACTTAGCAAGTTAAGTTCCTTTTGCTGGAAACCAATTTATGCAGCACTTCAGTTAAGATAGAATCTGCACAGTGTTCTACCAAGTGTAGCCAGAGGGAACACAAAGCAAAATGGCCGAATGCTTTGAGTGGAGTGAATGAGTCTCAGTGAAATGAACTGGTCCAAGAGAAGAAAGAATTAAAGAGCAGTTAGTCTGACTGTAAAAAGATTAGAAATCTTTGAAGTACTACCTTTGTGAAAAATGGTCTGTCCTTGCATATGTATATATGTCCTTGCATATGTATGTATATGTATATACATACAGCATACATATGTATATACATTCAGCATGCTTAAACACAGTAACAGACCAGTATACATCTGGAAGAGCTACAGTTTTCCGTACAGGAATTAACTAAAATATCACCTTTATCAGTACAATTTACTACCACTAGCAGTTGTTGAAATGACACATGTACCTTTTAAGTCCGAGATAGTTTATGCTGCTCCCGAGATGAAAAATATATAAGGTAGAAATGTTTTACTATGCAGCAGGCTTTAATGGGAATAAAAATGTAAACACACTTTAATAAGTATTAGACTTCTATATTTTCAGGCCAAGAAAATGAATATTCAAAGAATCTGAATATGTAGACATATACATGAGGTACTCAAAGGATTTACAGAGCGTGAAGATCATTCACTGCTGGCAGAGGACTGGTATGGCTGAAGGCTATATTCAGAGCACTGGTTTAGACAAAACACAAGGCACTGCTAGATCTTTAGGGAATCCCTGAAAGGAACCCATAGGCCTTTTGAGAGAAGGATGTGTTCTTACACTTAATTCCTGATAAATAAGCTTCCTATCCCTCATGCTTTCCAGGTGGCACTGAAAGTCTGTTTGTTACAGGCTCTCCATATCCACAGCATTTCTGAGTCCTTGCCACTTGCCCTGTTGGCTGCTACTCGTTCTGCCTCAGAATCTGGCCCTTATTTTCCAGTGTTGTCACTCATTCTCTGAAGGCATCCTTTCATCATTTCTTTCCCCTTTCTTGGCCTTACAGTAACAGCAGCAAGAATTTCCATTATCGAGTCAGATAGGGGTCAAAAAAGAAGAGACTCTCCTGTCAGCCATCAAAATCCACACTTAACTTCCCCTTGGAGCCCACAGTGACATCAAGGCACGCATGCTGGGAACACCAAGTAGCAGCATCTTTTTAAGAGGGGAAAAAACAGCCACCTCACAGTCAGTTCTTACAGGAGCATTCTGTGCAGCTAACATGCTTTCAGGATTTCTGGATGCTGAGATATCATCAAGTGTCATCAACTGTGGGACTAACTCATGGAGACCAACACTCAGCATGAGGGCAAATAGGAACTGAAAACAAAACAGAGCAATACGTGGATTTACTTCAGCAAAAAACATGAGAGGAATGACTCAACAGTAAAGATGAACAGCGTTCCTATTCTTTCATATTTTAACACAACGCCTGACAAACAGTCACAGCAATTTCTGGAGAAAAAGCACCCAAGACCAAGAGGTCAGAAGTCTTTTGGTGCAGCCCTATAGCACGACATGAAACAAACAAACAAGAATTACTGCGCTGCATACAAGCTTATGCTTACAAATCACAGGACTGACAGCTGAAGAAACCAAACAGGCCAGCTTGGAAAGTAGGGACGAATAGATTTTCTCACTACGGCTGCATTTTGAAGAGCCTTATTCTGGAACTTCTTGGCCATCAGTGGCATAGACTGTTAGGTTTCATTCACTCACCCCCACCTGCAGCTGACAATTTGAAGATAACTGAGGGCTCTAGCTTGTAGAAGCTGTTGAAATATCACCCCTGTTGTAGCACTGCAAGGGAAAAATAACAAGGCCTGAAGTCTCCCATATTAACATATTACAAGAGCTGCTAAAAGAGCTGCTGGCAACTGATAACAAGGCATTTGTATGGTATCCCTTCTGTGTGGTTCAGTAAAGCCAAATTATTTTAATTACTCAATGTAAATGAAAGATCGTGTGAGTATTTGGATGAAACAACGTTCAAGGATGTAATCAATCCTTGAAGGAACCAGATTATGCTTGTAAGCTATTAAGAGGGCTATAACTGACTTAAGTGGATGAAATGAGCTAGTTACACATAAAAAATAGATCTGTGTGTGCAGGCATAGTCTCATTGGAGTCTGTTTTGAAATCAGTACCCCTTTACTGGATGCTGAACTGCACAAGTAAAAAGTGAAGTGGAAATGGTTCTTACATTCAAGGACAGTGGGTTTGGCCCAAGCAAATACGACTGACTTTGCACTGAAGATTATGTAAATGCCCACAGAGCTCTGCCAGGTAACGCCTCACGCCTTCCTCAAAACCTCTGTAGGATTTGCTCCTTTAGGAGGCAGCTCAGCCCCCTCCAATCGCTCAACAGCCGTGTTCCCAGTCCAGGACTGGGGATGCAGTGAGGCCTGGGCTGTCAGCCCTCCTTCAGCATGCAAAGCACTGGGCAGCTCTGGGCGTGATTGAGCAGCTATCCCGATTTTGAGACAGTCAAAGTGGTTGCTCTGCAAAAGAATCACTCTTGCACCTGGATAAGAGCCAGGATTCAATTTCGAACTGTGCTACAGATATCCTGCCTGGAGCTTGGCTAAGTTGCTCGGTCAGTTCATGCTTCACATTCATTTGTAGTACTGATATTACTGTTCCTTCTATTCACGGGGGAGTTCTGAGGACAAACAACAAACACATCATTTTCAGGTGTTACAGTGAAAAAGAAGAAAAAGATAATACAAGCCATCAATTGAAGCCAATACTCAAGACTAGCATTTGCTTTATAAACCAGAGCTATATTAATAAGTAAATTAAACCCCTCCTACTAGATCTTCTCCCCAAATTCCCTGTCTTATCTACTTGTAGACAATAGCTGACAGTGAGAAGCACGATGAAATACGCTGATGGTAGGACTTGGAGTCAGAAATGGGCAGCAGAGAAACTATGCAAAAGCAGTGACTTGGACTCTAGTTGATATAAAGAACTAGAAGTTGGTCAAACCACATGGTTGGGCTGTTCTCATGAAGAAGCAGAACTGTTTCTGACAGGTTCTTGGTGATACCAGGTAAAGCATTAGCAGGTAGGCCAATAGTTTATACACAGAAAGTAAAGTGGAACTCACCCTACTTGTGAAAGCATTCACTGGCCATACAGAACACCTTCTCAGGAAGCAGCCTGGGCTCAAAAAAAAAAGCTCCCCCTTCAGTGACCGATCCTTATATGAGCCCAGCGTGGCTCCACCCTGGGTCCACCCCTTCTGGGCACACAGGGAGCACAGGTGCAAACAATTTGCCTGTGCTCCCTGGGCCAGGCACAACCCTTCACCAGGTGCTCCATCACCAGCTCAAGCCCTGACCTACCAGCTCTCCTATTTGGGCTCTGCAGATTTAGTGCCAAGACTTGGCAAGAAGATGGCTGCAGTAAAAAAGCATTTACTTCAGGTTGAAGTCTGCTGTTCTGAAAGGTACCAGCCTGACTATTGGCACTTCACTGTTAGTGATATAGTCTGATACAGTTATTACATATATTAGTTCTGGTCTTTGAACTCACTGAAGTATTTGATGTGAAAAACGTTTAAGTGTAGCTGATGACAGAGACTCTAACATATTTATTTCTGATTATCCCTTTTCACCATGATAATCCTTCTAGTTACGTGATCTGTAAAATACCAACCTCACCACACCACTCTGTATGTTTGTTGACTGTACACCAAGGAATAGACATTGCAGCACTCTGCCTTACTGGGAGAATTAATTAAATGGCACTGGGCATGGTTATCACCTCCCAAAACCTATCCGTGAAGTTATGTTTCTACCCAGTCCAGCAAAACTTCTCTGCGTGGAGGAGCTAGCAGTGAGAACTGACCACTGGCTGTCAGCATTTCCATGTCTCTCACACCATTTAAAACCTTGCTGTTGTCAGGCCAAACATTCAGACCCATCTCACCTGTTAGGACAGTGCAGGCAACATAGGGTGCTGCGTGGGCAGGATTTCAGTGCTTCAACTTCTGCTTCTTCTGGAGCATTTGTGTTAAATGGCCCATCAAAGACTGCTCCTTGGGGAAACTGAAGGAGTACAGCTGTTTTGACTTTTTTTTTCCTTCTTGAAAGCTGTAATTTAGATCAAATAGATCATTTTTGCTGAATTAGCCCTCTCTCTTCTCCCCAATTATTTCACCGTAGGAGAATTGCAAATCAGAAAAATCCTTGGAAGCAGCAGAGAACAGCACAATCTCCTTGCTAACCCACCACAAGCAGCTTTACAGCAAAAAGTCACCAGTGCAGCATGAGCTACATGGCTGACTGTGCTCCTGGGACACAAGGAAACGCTGGCATGCACCACGCTCTATCTCACACGGCCCCTTCCTGTTCTCTAGGGGCTACAGAGAAATGGTTTTCATCAGGTGAAGTTCTGCTTTAGCTCACCCTTTTTTCCCAGGCAGGCAGTTTTGGAGGGTTTCTGTCAGAGAGCAAGCACATATATCAATGACACTGAAGAAGGATTTCTTCTCGCTCTGTGGATTTCATCCTTATGGCTGCCCCTACAGCCTAAGTCCCACAGACTGGCGGTGCATTCCTGAGCTGCTCCCACCTGCACTAATAAAACAATTAAAGAATGAGGAAGATGGAGGGTACCGAGGTCCGCCTTTGAAGAAAAGATAGCTCTCCTTGACTTCTGTTAGCACATCAGTGGTATATCTGAAATCTGTGCAATTGTTTGTCAAAAAAAGCACAGCATAATGAAAACCGCGTCCCTCAGTGCCACACCCACACGGTTCTGGAACACCTCCTGGGATGGTGACTGCACCGCCTCCCTGGGCAGCCTGTGCCACTGCCTCACCACTCTTTCTGAGAAGAAATTTCTCCTAATATCCAACCAGAACCTCCCCTGGTACAACTTGAGGTCATTTCCTCATGTCCTCTTGCAGTCACCTGGGAACAGAGGCTGACCGCCCTCCCCCACCTCATCACAACCTCCTTTCGGGTCATTGTAGAGAGCGATAAGGTCTCCCCCAAGCCTCCTCCAAACTGAACAATCTCAGTTCCCTCAGCCGCTCCCCATCAGACTTGTGCTGCAGACCCCTCACAGCTTTGCTGTCCTTCTCTGGACATGCTCCAGGGCTTTCTTGTAGTGAGGGTCCCAAAACACAATACTTGAGGTGCAGCCTCACCAGTGCTCTTTGTGTGATTCTGGGCAAGGCACATCAACAGCCAGTGCCTCTTTGCACTGTGGGGAGAATATCCTACCCACGTGCCTTGGGTGCAGTGAAGCCTCTCCTACGGAGGCTGATGTGCTGTAGCTTTCTCAGCGGGCTGCAGCAAGCTCATCTCAGTCATGAAGACCCCAGGGCTTTCAGCATCTTATTTTATTGGGTCTGGAGCAGCAAGTAACAAACCAGGGACATGCAAACTCACATCTGAGGGTGACTAAGAATGATGATGAATCCTTAAAGAAGCTTAAAATAACCGAGTATGTACTTGGCAGATTGCTAAGTTAATTAGTATATATATATGTGTATATATATATTTACATATAAGAAAGAATTGCAGATGTAAACTAAGAGAGCCTTATCACCAGGTTACAGTTTTGAGGGTGATTATCTGATGGCTTGGAGGTGTTTGGCTTATGCAGCAGTGTCAGTGAAACACCAGACTGAGCAGCAAAGGAGGAATTGCTCATTCCATGGTCTGGGGCACCCACTTCTGCTTCAGAAGTGCAGCTGCAAACAGGGCAGGGAATGAACAACTGCCTGGAGGAAGAGTTCTGTATAAACAAGGTTGATGCTTATATAAGCAAGAACACTCAGTATTTAGAAAACCCATTCAACTCTGATCACACTTAAATGGCTGGTGCTATTCTGACAGCAGTGGCACAGAGGATTATACTTAGCCTATTAGTGGTCTAATTACTATAATCTTAAACCCAGTGTAGCTAATGAACTTTGGTAATGAAAACAAAACAAAACAAAACAAAAAAGCCCTCTCCTTTGCAAGTGGCAGTCCATTGATAAAGACAGCGAGGTGAAATACACAGATTTGATGGAGTGACCTTAACAAATAGCAACAAATATAAATGCTGTAAACCATCTCTATTGCTCTTGCAGTCCTTCAGCACAAAGGAAAGAATGCCCACGCTGGACACAAGCCAATGTGAGTCATTCCTTGGTGCTTCCAAACACCGAAACCAAGAAGCATCAGCAGCCATAGAGGCACTGGATGGCTGTAGGGATGTGAATGAGTGTGGGGACACCAAGCAAAGGGTGAGTGCAGCCCCTGGCACCTGCTGAGGTGCAGGAAAAAGCGAGTTGTGAGCAAGCACAAGATGGATTTTCAGGGGTCCATCCATCAGCATGTACTTACCAGTAACTGCAGCAAGAGACTTGGAGGCTGGGCAGCGGGGCACAAAGCACAGGGGTGAAGGGCTCCCACAGAGAGGGGATTTTGATGAAGAAGGAATGCTTTCACAGCAGCTTGCTGCAGTGCTGGTGCGTGACTGATTCACCAGGAATGCTGCACTCAGGTTTCCCTTTTAAACCTGCAGTCTGCTCTTCAGGCCCTGCTGAGTTTAATGGGGCAACTGGCTCTTCTCCTTTAGGAAGCACAAATCGAGAGCAACACAAGGGCCAATTTTTCTGCACTAAAACGAAATACTTGAAGGAGATGGACCGTGTTTTGCAAAAGTATGCAGTGCTGGGAACACTCTGATTTCCTCAATAAAGTGGCTATTACAATTAAAAAAAGACTTAAATTAAAAGAGAATGTTAAAATTAACCAACATGTTATGCACAAGCAGCAAATATTTGCATTCAAAACTGACATGGGAGATCAGTTCAGAGTGGATTCACTGAAGGACCTATGGGGAATGCCAGAATGAACTCTGGTAGATTCCTGGGCAGGCACTGTGCATCAAACGGAGAGGAAGAAAACCTAATCCTTACCCCTCATACATCCACAGGGAAAGCGACACCAAGTCAAGCCAAAGTGCCATTGCTCAGGCCGAGCTCCAGCAGCAAGCATCCCTGTCAGCTCAGGATTCAGAGACCAGCATCTCTATGCACCACTTTTTCCTACGAAATGCTTGAGGCTCATTCTGGAAAATGCTGCTCTTGTTATATGGGGACTCCCTAACTAACACCAAGAGCTGCAAGGAAGCAGGCACGGTGAGCTGAGCAGACACAACCACCACAGAAAACAGAAGCACTTGGTGTCAGCCCTTCTCCATTTCCACTGTGAAGGGGGAGAAGCAGCTCCTCAGTTCCTGTGTGGCAGCCCCAACCCCTTTTCCAAAGCACAAAGAAGAGAAGAGATGACACCTGCAGTGCCATATATCCGCCCTTGGCCTTGTTGTGCACAGCTGCCGCGAGGCCTACAAGGCCATGGCAGTCTTGCTCTCCCTCCTGCCCCTTTAGACATTCACTCATGCACCTACCTCACAAGACAAGAGCTAGGCAGGCAGACATCCACCCAGACCTGCCTGCATGACAGTTTGAGCCCACTGTTTGCAAGAGAATACTCTGTTTAAGAGAGTGCTCTTGGGGTTTCAACCCAACACAACCATGTGGTTCCACAGCAGTCTTGTGTGCTGGGGGGGGGGGAGCTGTCACAAACATCTACAGCATCTTCCCAAAAGTAAAATGAATAGAATAAATAAAACCCAAGGACTTTATTGGATTAAACAGGTCAACATAAATAACAAGAGCGGGGGCTCATTACGTTTAGTTTATATTCACTTTCCATGTTTCAGGTTTCTCAATGCGGTGCAGATAGTGCGTTTCAGAACAGAGCATTCTAGATGGCTGGGGGTAAGGCAGCATCCTGCCTTGTCTCTAGCCACCAGCAGGCTCCAGGAGCAGACCTTCTTTGTTTAAGGCCCTTTCTAAGGCTGGTGTTCAGCAATAAGAGCTAGTCACAGGCCCAGCAAGATGACAGTTCAGTGGTCGCAAGTATAAGAACACATCGGGTTCTTTTCATAACACTTTATACTAAAATAGGGAAGTATTTTATCTGAACAGTAGGATCATACACGTTTTTGTTTGGAAGTTTACTCAAAAATATGAAAATATTCTGAAAACACTACAGCTTGAAAGAATGAATGACAGAAACAACCTGCAGGCCTCTCACAAAGAGCAGACGTGGTAATGGTGGGATGGACAACAGGGAGATCACCAGAAATTACACAATTGTTACCATTAAAAATAGAAAACATTAATTACATTACAGGACATACTTAAAATACAGTAAATGTTGCAGGTCATAGAATCTGTAAAAATGTTCTTAGTGCTCTGTTATGAGTCATTATTGAAACAAAACCAGTTGCTAACAGCACCAGCTGCCTCATCTGTGGTGGCACTGCTCGTGAACTTCAGGATCCGTGATCCGAGTTGTACTGGCCTTTGAGACGGATAACATTCAATGAAGTTGAGATGAAACACCAGCTACCACAAGAACAGACTTATAAAATTCCCTGAAAGAATTGCGCAGAAGCCACCAGAGGCTGCCAACAGAAGATAAAGGAGGGAGGAGAGGCCCCTACCCCACAGCCCAGCTGCCAGTTGGGAACCCGCTTTGGAAGTTCTCTCCTGAGAACCCCAAGCCTGTCTGTCCAACCAGCTGTTACAAGAGACTTAAAATAAGTCTAGACAAATTTGTTCTAGCCAATTCCTGCCAAGGACTTCTGAGCTGCTCTAGAAAACATCTCCCATTTGACACCAATAGTTTATAACACATCACGAAGTCAGCATCTTTGAAGTACACTAGAACAGTTTACAGTGGATAAAATATATATCCCAAAGTCAACAAGACACCTACAGCTTCTAAGTTCAGTCTCCCCTTTTATTCCACTCCTTTTTCCCTCAATACGATGACCACTCTGCTTTTGTTCCCCCCCCCGTGTCTCCTCCCCTCCCAAACAAGCAGATGCAATCAAGGAGAAATTTATTTTGAACCAATTCTGCAAAACAGATCAACAATGCTATACTTTATAAAAATACTTAGTTACATAATTAAACTTATTATTATTTTATATAAAAAGTGTGAATGTGAATTTTAAATTCTGTTAGGGTAAGAACCACATCATCAAGATCTTCAGGTGAAACAAATAAATTTTCATAAACATACAAACTCTTTTGGAGAAGTCTTATAATACACAACCATTTACAATGAACACGTTCATTAAGTTAGTGTTTTATTCCTTTACTATACAAGTGTTATTACAATGAACTGTTCCATTCTGTAATTAAAATCCAAACAATGCCAGTGTCATTTTTGGCATTTTTTGTTATAGCTGTATTAATACATAAACTCACATGATTGTGTTATTTATTTTAAAATACTTAGAAAAATTAAAATTCCATCATATATATTTTTTTAAATTTTTGTTGGTTTTTGTGGTTTTTTATTTTTGTTTCTTTGCTTTGTTTTTCTTACATAAAGCCCTTTTAAAATCTGATAACCACAGATGTATAGGTGATGGGTGACGATGATGGAAAATGGAAAATGATGGCACTGTTCGTACAAAGATCCGTTTGGTAGCTGGATTCAGCTGAGTAGAAACTCATGAAAAATGGTAGGTTTAGTACCAAAACTGTATCACCAGCTTGTCTGAAAATCATTTGTTGGATAGCTTTACAATGCTAATAGAAATTCAAACTTGACAGCTACGTAAGAGTTTAGTGTTTCAAAATTAAAGTATATAAGCTCGATCAGAAATTCAAAAACGTCATGCAAATTGCTGAAGAAAAGACATGATGTTATTGCTTGATATGTCAGTAGCCAAAGAAAATAAATTTGGATGTAGTGTGAGCTGGAGCAACTGCCAGCAAATTTCAATGTCGCTATATTTGGACAATATTAAATATATTTTCTCCCTTTAGTTTTTAAGTTTTCACATTTTCTTTTGTTTATTTTTAGTTAAATAATTTCGTAGGAAGGGCGTAAGAGGGAAGAGCAACTGTGTCTAGGGTGTCTTAATAGTCAAGAAAAGCAAAAGTGCAATCAAATCCCTGAACTAGTGACAACTAACGTTTGTGGCACCACCCTTACTAACACATACGAGCCACATACAACAGTACCAAATCCGTCTCTGCAAAAGGACTAAGAAGCATCCATTTACCATCTCCAGCCTTGCTCTCACGGTGAGCTTTGTTCAGGTAGTCTTCCCACTTAAGAGCTCACTGTAGGATTGGAACTTAACATTTTTAAAGGATTTCCTCCCCCGATTGTATCACATAATTTCAAGTTCAAATATCACCATACTTTATCACATCATTTTACAAAATATTACCTCATTTTCTAGTTACCTTCATTATTCTTAATTAGCTACGCAGAAAGAAAAAAAGAAAAATCTCTCATGCTACTTTCCAGTTATATTAATACAAGTATTAACACAGTGCGTTATGCTCTCTAATTTCACTATTGAGGTGTACCATTCAGATCAAGTTTGTCACTCACTGCTCCAATTTCTCTTTTAAGCTGCCTACCCTAATTCAGTCCATGCAAGAGGAAGCTTAAAGATCAAGACTATGCATCAAATACGGTTGTACCATATTTGGGGGGGCACATAATTTTGGACACAGGAAATCTTATAGAACTGGAATGGAATTGCTTGGTCCCACAAAGTTCTGCTTTAAAAATGTCCTCCCTCGAGATCACTTTAATTCCAGACAATTCCCTCTTTCATAATATGTTTAAATGTTGGACAAATAAAGGATATGAAACATTGTTTTTTTTCTGCTACCGTTCACACCAACACTCATTTTACTACCTCATGTTTTCAGTAAGCTTCCTTTGGACCCTGAAATAAGTTGGGAAATAGGAAATAAAATAAAAACATGTCATTGGTAAATTAGATTATAACACCTGAAAAGTGGTTTTGTGCAACTGTATTATGAAATTCCAGTTTGCCATTAAGAGCATGCAAAGTAGCGAAGATTTTCTTTCCTTTGATTCCTTACAGACGTCCTGAATTCTTTGCAAGTCTTTTACATTTGGCAGATTTGTGCATGTTATATAGACTGTTGGCTTATAAATTGTCCCCAGGCTGGTACTGTGGTTCTGTAGCAGTAAAGTAGTCCTCCAGGAAAGACTGTATATATTCAAATGTTGGTCTCTCATCAGGGTCCTTCTTCCAACATAGTTTCATTAACTCATGGAGAGATTCCGGGCAGCCCTGAGGGCAAGGCATCCTATATCCACGTTCCACTTGTTCCAGAACTTCCCGATTCACCATTCCTAACAAAAGGAAAGCATGTTCGCTTTGAATGACATTATACAAAGAGCAGATAGACAAGCTTTTTCAAGGGTTTCTCTACCACAATATTGTTCACGATGTGCATGTGAATCTATCATATCAGCACTTTTGAAAGAATGAATTTTTTAAAATCTTGGATTAAATACATTTCCTAAAAATTATTTCACTGTACTGATAATTCCTCACTCCTCCATTCTTATAGTTCTCATATAGTATATATAGTATATGGTTCTTCTCCATTCTTATAGTTACTCGTACATTTTGTTACAGAACATTTACCAGTGTACTGGGCCCATTCTTTCAAAAAGAAAGATTTAAGCACAAATACCTTCTGCCTCCCTTGGGTTCTATTCAACTTGAAACAAGGCCAACAAAAAGGCATTATATGCCTAGCAGGACTGCCTTACAATTCTACTCATGGCAAAATATCCAGTAAAACACGTTACATACGTTTAGGTTCAAAAACTGGTCTGGTCTGTTCACTCTTGGATGCTTACTGGGAAAATGTATAAAGTGGACTTTTCAAGAACAGATAGATAGGAAAACATGAGAACACCCACTAATCTGAAAAGAACTGTCAGTCATATTCACAAATGCTATCATCTTAAAATACTTTAAAAATCATATAATAGTTAACCTGTAAATAAAACAAGTATCTTTGTGAACAAAGGAACCAGTGAAGTGTGACTAGGTTTTCATCTCTGCTAATCTACTGAGGGCTCTGGGTGGAAGTAAGAAAAGTACAAGAGGTAATTTCAGAAGCACAGGATACCACAAAGAGAAGAACAAATTTTCCTCTTACCTGGATATGGCACTCTCCCCTTTGTTACCAGCTCTGTCAGTAAAATTCCAAACGACCACACATCTGACTTGATTGTAAACCGACCATACAATGCTGCTTCTGGAGCAGTCCATTTAATTGGAAATTTAGCTCCTGCAAACATTAAAAAGACAGATATCTGACTTCCCCTTCTTCACGCATCATTTGCTTACACTTTGAAATATTTTAAATAAAAGAGTACTGCACTCAAAGTATTTTTTACAGTTTGCTTCATTGGCCAAATTCAAAGTGGTTAACTATTTTAGTATTTCAAATGGGAAATCAAACTTGAACAGTCTACAATTTTTGGAAGCAGGTAAAACCTCTGAGATTCGTAAATACGTTTCAAAATGTGGGGTCATTTTCAGAAAGCAATGAAGATCTGCTCTGGAACTGCAGTTCTCTTCAAACTGTAGTAAGTTTTTAACTGAAAAAAAAAATAATGTAAAATGTTTTTTGCAAAACCTGACAGATTACTTAAAACAATAATAATTCACAAAAACCTGCACTTAGAATGACATCCAAAAATATCTGCAAAAGCACGTGTGATCTTTATTCATGCAGACAGAATATAATGACCTTCTGCTAAATGTAATAGTTCTAAATAACTTTAAGGTAACTGGACTTACTTATTCAGTAAATAAATCACTCTTACCTTGCCTCGCAGTGTACTCATTGTCCTCTATTAACCTTGCGAGACCGAAGTCTGCTATTTTACACACAAGATTGTCTCCTACAAGAATGTTGGCTGCCCGGAGATCCCTGTGGATGTAGTTCATTCTTTCAATGTAAGCCATGCCATCAGCAATCTTAAAAATAAAGTTTTATTAAAGTTACTTCTCATGACTGTGTACATGTATCCCAAGCATCAAGCTATATCCTTTTATTTTAGTTCCATTCTCGCTGTGTAAGTACAGGAAGTAGAGCATAGCAAGAACTTGCTGCCCTAGTAAGCACCTGTCTGGATCTCCACTATCTAGTTTCTAGCTTCGGTGGTTTCTCTTCAATTAATTGTAAAGTTACAACAGAAGATCTAAGAACGAACAGCATACAATAGCCAGAGTGTTCAATATTTATACTTAGTTGATATCTGATACAGCTTTAAGTCTCCTCTCTAAGTACTAAACAGTTTTCTGGTCTTATATGAAGTACCTGAGCAGCCATGTCCACCAGCTGTGGGAGTTTTAAGAACTTCCCTTCTCCTTCCTTCAGGAAGTCTAGTAAGCTGCCTGTAAAAGAGGACACAATTCAGTGAAAAACTACAGAAAAGCACACGTTAACTTGACCTGAAAACATGAACATGAGGTTTTTTTCCTCCCCTAGACATTACAGTTAATGCATTCAGTTTCCAATACCTGAGTTTGAAAAGCCCTCATTTCCCAGAACACCACTCAATGAGTATGTCTCTAGTTGACTGTTCCCTGGTACTCAGTGCAAGTTTTAGCCCAGAAATTTGGTATTCGTTTTAGTAACTCGGATTACTGAACACTAATAAAGCAAACTGCCATTTGATAACTATATGCCTGAGGATTTTGCCTGATATTCCTGGTATCCTAGTTGAATTTTTTCCCCACAATAATTAAACAAGCAACAGAAAAAAAACCCCACTCTCTTAGTTAAATTCCAATTTAGTTAAATTCCAATTCCAGCTCCAATTATATACTAGAGAAATGATTCTGAAACTGTTGCTATTACACTGATGCTTCTTCCTTACAAGAGAAAACAAAAGTACTTTCCATTCTTTACATTGTGCTACCTTCTCCCATTTTCTATAATAGAATGGTGTCCAGAAAATTATATTAGTTACATTAGAAATGAATTCCAAGGACTTATGCTGTTTTAAGACAACAATTTTCACAAGTATGGTAAAATCTCATCTCTGACAACAGAAGCTTTCAATGGCATTTCAAATGTATGGTTTAAAGAAACATGCAACTACTTCACCATTTCTTTCGTTCTGCTTTAGTAACATCCCTAGAAAGCAATTGTTTATCTTGACTGCCTTGCCAAAACCTGATTTCTGAATGATGAAAACTGTTTTTGCACGGCTGCTTAAGATCCAACAAAGAGATTGGCTACTGTTATTTAGGACTAACAACACAGAAGTAACCTTTAAGATTTTCTATTTCTCTCTATGTTTTAAAGCTTACAAAATATTAAAAAAAAAAATCCATTCAAACATGGAAAAAAAAAATAACCCAAGCAAGATATCTGTGGTGGAATAATGAATGCAACTCAAAACCCAACTCTCTTGGGTTTTGGCATTATTTCTGTTTCCTACCAGGATAGCAAGATTTCTCTGAGGTAAAGAGAAATTGGCATTTTTCACAAACTGGAAGAAATCATTTGAGAATCTGCTTCTTCTTAATACTAACATGCTTACAATGTTTACTTCCATACTCAGCCTAAATCTCTAAGTCTCCATATTAGGAGCAGGGGGAAGGAAAAAAGAGCAAGGGAAGAAGGGTGAAGGACTGAAATCAAGGAGATACAAAGGTTAGATTCCGCTATTTCAAAAAGCCAACCTTAAAAAAATATATATTATTATAGAAAAGAAAAACAAAATGAATAAACAAAACAAACAAACAAAACCCACAAAACAACTGATTCTGTGGTCATGAGCACAACCTATCTACAAAGAAAGCATATTAGTTATAATGGTACTCCCAGCTACACCACCCAATTTAAATGTACCAGGCACTACCCACTAAAAATAAAGGGAAAAAATATATCAACCATGTACTTGGAAGATTAGCAAGGGTGACACAGATGTGCAAAAAAATCATGTCTCCACCCATGATCTAAATCAGAACTGCTTCAAGTAGGTCAACCGTTGCTCATTTTAATTTAATCAGAATTATCATTTATACTTCAGCTTCTTTAAACCTAACATTAATTAAACATATCATTTGTTGCTGCGATCTTAAATAATCTTTTAAATGTACTATCTTTGGACCATTCTGTCACACACCTTTTGTCATGAATTCGGTGACTATGTAGATTGGTTCCTCAGAAACAACGGCATACAGTGGAACAAGCTTGTCATGTCGTAATTTCTTCATGATCTGAGCCTCCTGAAGGAAAGCTTCGGGCATCATTGTACCAGGTTTAAGTGTCTTGATGGCTACTTTTGTGGTTCCATTCCAGGTTCCTAGAGAAGCAAATAAAATATTATTCCCCACTACAAAAATCAGGGATTTTCTGCTAAAAGTTTGTTTATTTTTTTTTCCTTCTGTTTTGTTAGGTAACAGAATAATCCTAAATTATTAACTACATTGAGCATTATTTTTAATGTTTTGTGACTGAATATAACTGGCATCTTCTTTCTTCAGTTATTTATGAGATCATATTTAAAGACTCCGAAAATGACTTACTTAAAATACTATTAAAACATTCACAGAGGTAACTGAAACGTATCACATTAAGCTCTTACCCATCCATACTTCACCAAAACATCCTTGGCCCAACTTAACTTCCAGCCTCAAAGACTCCCTAGGAATTTCCCAGGCATCTTTTGCTAGTCCCTGTGTTTGTGGTTTCACCGTGGGACATACAGTTGTTAGCTTATGACACAGTCCATCAGCATGTTCTGGAAAATGGAAAAAATAAGCTTCAGAGATAAAACAATGGTAATGCTACAGCAAAAGTAACATCCTCACGTTGGTAAAAGAACTATTGCATTTACTGTGAATCAAAATCAAAAAGAAAGTTTAGAATAGTTAATTCGTAAAACAGGCTACACGTGACGTTTTTCTTCCTCATTATATGCCCAAACTATTAGATTAGACTTACCTCTGTAGTGCTTCACCAACTTCTGTAGAGATTCAAATTGTGCTCTGGTTGTGATATAGTATCCACCATTGTCAAGTTTTCTGATTTTGTAGTGCTTCACATTATCACCTCTGACCTCATCCCAGTCACGTATGGAAAGGGAGTAAGCACCTAGAAAACAAGTAATATGTGCTGCTTCACCAAAAATTTAATAGCGCAGAATCACAGAACCATAGAACAGGCTGGGTTGGAAGGCACGTCAAAGCCCACCCAGTCCCACCCCGTGCTGTGGGCAGGGCTGCCCCCCAGCAGCTCAGCTGCCCAGGGCCCCATCCAACCTGGCCTTGAGCGCCTCCAGGGATGGGGCACCACAGCTTCTCTGGGCAGCTGTGCCAGCACCTCACCTCCACACAGCACAAGCAATACATCAGTGTTGTTATATATATAATTGTGTGTGCACATGTCTATGTATAATGTAACAGATATAAAAGTGGCTGTCCTGCTCACCTTTGCAGGGGTGAGAGAGGAAGAAGAAGAAGAAGAGACAGACAGTGATACACATACCTTTAGTGGTTTCGCTCTCTCTTACTAAGAAAATACCACGCTGGTTCCCAGGATTTAAAAGTAATCTTTCTGCATCCTTCCTGCCCATTTTACCAAAGTACCACCTAGAAGAAGTCAAAGGAAATATATCTAAATAAAATCTGCCTACGCTTTGATAGTCAGATAAAGAGAAGATCTGGAAATCTCAAGCGCTGACCAGACTACTAATATTACAAAGCAGTTACAGATCAACGAAAGTAATGACATCCATATAATCAGAAGATTAAGATGACCTACTTCTACATGACTAATTTCTATTGTTAGCGAAATACTTAAGAAGCTTCTGTCTGCAAATATTCTGTATGGTTCAACAATAGGCATCAACAATAGGCATCAACAGCATTTATCACTGGAAGGAACACTTTCCTTGTGGTAAAGAAGTTCATAGGTCAAGCTAAATCAGATGACAATGAAATTCTGTTGGTAGTATTCTCGAAACGCTGCAGCAGGCCAAAATGCTTTCTTTAACAAATTTCAGCCATATGTTAAAGAACAGCATTCAATACAGAGGAGGTGTGTGGCAATATCATGGGATTACAGGTTCATTCAGACTGGAAGAATCTCTGGGAAGGTCTCTGGTCCAGCCTCTCACGGCAGGCAGGGCAGCTGTGAGATCAGACCTGGATGTTGGGTGTTGTCCAGTCCCCTTGAAAGCCCTACAGGATAGCTCCTGCACAGTGTCCAGGCCCTGTGACTCTGATAGGCTGTCCATCCTTGGGGCGAAAGGCTTTTTCTTACTTCCAGTTGGAACCTGCCTGTTCTAACTTCAGTTGTGCCTCATCCTTCAGTAGAGGGAGCACTTTTTTCTGACATTCATGTAGAAACACTCCTCTGGTAGTGAACGTACTTTTCTCCATCTTTGTTCTGTCATTTTAATATTGAAAAATACATGCATGTTTTAACACATTTGCTGTTTTTCTTGCCTAGGTTCTTTCAGAAAAGGAATTCCTTCTACACCCCCAAAGAGCTGACCAACAGGCAGCATAGATCATTTTAATGCCCAGACTTTGCAATAACACATTTTCTAAATATATTTTGATTACAGGTCTTGGAAGTCATAGAATGGCATAAAGTGTGAATTTCCAACATTTTAATTTGGGACTGTTGTAGCATCAAGCAGATCTGGCATTATAAGTGTTGGAAGTTGGCAAAAATGTAGGTAAGAAGGGATCATTTTGCTGATGTGCAATCAGAATGGCCTGTGTGATCATTTAGGGATTTTAAACTTATTTTTTACATTTTATTGTGTTTTCAGTTTGACTGCTGAAGTTGACCTGCAAATTTAGGATTGGTCATGAGAGCATACATACACCTGAGACAACCTGGATGTAACATATAGTCTTACTGAAGCAAACCTGAATCCCAGTAATTACTTCACATGAAAATGCCTCTTCCCAACACCATGTAAATTTACAAACTATATTGTAAAGTGTTATTTTATAAAATAAAAGTGGGATTAACTTGTTCTTTTATGTGCTTTTAACATTTATACAATAGGAAAGACCACTTAAAGAAAATCCTAGTAACTTAGGGCTGTATATTGCTTTTTCATTTGTAACTCCAGCTGTAATTACAACAAAATCTATAAAGACAGTCAAAGCTAAGGGCTACCAAATGAGTTCTAAAGCAAATGAGCTACATTTCAGATAGTGAGGCAATATTACATAAAATTAACATTGATTCTTTAAAATAGCGTCAGCTTAAAAAAGCTTCCTTGCTCTTTGCCCCTCACTCTCACCTCCAGCCACGACATAAACCTATGACAAATCCCAACCACTCTACTTCGTCTGTCCTTAGCAGCAATACTCCGTGTAGAAGCACTGCGTTCTTACTTTGCAAAGGGCTAGCATTTCCATTTTAACACCACTGCAGCCAGAATGATGATATATTTTTATTGCATAGTTTAAGACAATAATAACAATAATTTTATGTATATATACATACATAAATGTAAACTTCAATTATAAAAGCAGCTGAAATGCAAGGGCCTGCGTTGTATACAATAAATAACAGCAAGCCTTTGACACAATCATTTTTAAATACCAAAAGGCCAGGTGAAAGCAGCAGCAACATGCCATGTTCTCAGCTTGAAATTCAGGAAACATCCTGGAAATTGGGCAGTTGTCCCAGAAGTGCAGTAGGAAACACAGAAGAGCCCAGATAATGTACCAGGGAATTGCTTATTGGCAGAACTATGCCTGTGCATCACATCATGAGCTGAGGAGCTTTATACTGCTAGTACAATAAACACAATCCCTTGAACGTATCACCTGAAAGTTATACCCCAACTCACTATTCCTAAAATAACTTCAATTCTGTAAGCTATTGGGGGGCCTCTGTAAATAAATGCAGGATTTACTGGTGCCCAAAGTAATGCAATTTTCCCATTTTATAGTTGTTCTTGATGTCCCTAACCATTTTGTCAATAGGAAGCTGTTCTAGATTAATAGATTAGAGATAGCTGTCAATACGAATGTCTTTTTTTTTTTTTTTATAATATGACAATGGGCACTACCAGAGATACAGCTGATTTTGAGTTAGGTTTTAACAAACAAAAACACAGATAAAAGCCTAGAGTTGAGGACGTGCAAACTCTTAAAGACCACACATTTTTGCTCTTTATGAAATACAGAGCATGTCTTCCAGTTCTCATCTTCATTACTGCACTGTTCCCTCCTTTCTCCTTTAGCCACACGTAGCAAGCAAGCATAAAGCATTTGCAGAAGCATCCACCTCACATCTACTAACAATTATACCTTTGACAACACCCACATAGCATTCCTATCCTTTAATTAGTGGTATAATCCTACTTCACCCTTAAATGCTACGTGCAGTAACTGAAGTGAACGTTATTACAGGGCACTAAATGCAGAATGGATAATAAGAACAGATTGACAGGATGCAATGTCTTACTCTTCCGCTTGAATGGAGTCTGCAGGAGCTACATAATTGCTTGGGATGTAGCCTGTTTTTCCCGTAGCAATGGATCTTGCTTCCCACCAGTCGCCTTCCCTGCAATGTAAGATCAATTACCTCTTCCACACATGAACAATACATCAGTCCCAAACTGCTGAAGCATCTTCACATAATATTGCATTTTAATTGAGAAGGCAACTACTATTATTTGCGCTGCAGCTGAATATATTTTTCTTTTCACTGTAAAGAATGTGAGTGCTTTGCCTCTTAGAGGAATTTTTATTTTAAAGGGTTTTTTTTTGTTGTTTAATGTAAGAGGAATATATATATATACAAAATGCAAACTTTCAACAAAACACTTCATGGCAGAGATGTATAACAGAATTTCCAGTTCTCTAGTCTTAATCTGCCTCAGTCCTATCACTTCGCCTGTATGCTGACAGCAAGCAACACACAAAGCAGGAAGTGAGCTAATAAAATTAGAGAACTGGATGAGTGAAAACTACGTATTAGAGTATTTACATCAGCTTTTGGCTGTGCTAAGAAGTCTTCAAGGTGAAAAAAACACTTTCCCCTTTTCCAGGCTTCTATAAATCAGGCCATAAGATCAGAATAGTTCTGCAATTAAACTAGAAAATCAAACATGCATCCCTGATGGATGTGGAAACCCATAACACACAGAGCCTGATAGGCTGTGCTTTTCCCCTTCTGCTCTGCTTCATTGTAGAAGGGAATGAAAGGATGCAGCTTTGGGATTCCCCAGCCACTACATCTTGACATCTGCCCCCAAACATGACCTCAGCCCAAAAGCATCATCTAACCAGTATTACTATTTCAGCCCCCATCTGTGTTGAGTCTCTCATTCAAAAAAGAAATTCCAACCACTCTTTACTGAAATATGACACTTAGATTTCAAGAAGTGCTGAGGATCTATTTATTCCCAACAACACCCTAGAGAAGCTTGTGAACAAGATCACTTACGTGTTGTTTATTATCTGGAACCGTTCACCTTTCTTAAATGAAAGGTCATCTGTAGTTCTAGCTTCATAATCGTATAAGGCCACAAATACAGTAACACCACCTTGAAAAAGAAAATAAAGACAAAAAGATGTAGCATTATGCTGCAGAACTTGATTTAAGAACTGCCCTTTGAAAACAACTCATCAATTTGAATTCAAAAGCAACTGAAGGTTTCAGGTTCCATCTCATTTTGGCAGCTGTGATCAATAATCAGCTCATTCCTTAATTTTAAGGAAAGCCTATAAGCAAATAGTGCTAAAAAGTATATTATTTCCACAGCAAAGAAAGTATTTAGATATACCATTGGAAGTACATTAACAATTAGAGCACTTACAGAGAGACATTTGCAAAACACATCAACATTAAAAAAAAAAAGTTAGCTTCTTCTTAAGAAATTCAATGAAGAAATCACTAAAGCCTACTTTTGCTGAGGAAGATTGGTCGTTGTATTCTTCCATAGAACAATGACTAAGTTCTGTAGGTTGTTCTGAAAGCAATGCCTCTTATTTATTTCCATGGAAATGACACCAGACACAGAGAGCACAATAACACTATTTGATTGAGCAAATTCTCAGCTACAAAACACTATTTTCAACAGTTGCCACCATTAGTGTTCATGCCAGTGAAGAAGAAAATGGCCAGCATGCCATTCTCATAAGAATCTGCATGGCCATCCAGAACATGGCTTGTCTTTCATGTTGTCACTGCTGAAACACCACCCACAGCCTCACTGTGCTCACGTCCACTGGTTGGTCTCCATAAATGCTCAACAAGTATTGATGAATGTCAGTGGGTGCCATTTTTTTTTTCGCATGGAGGAATTCAGTGACACACCTTTGCTTCATACACAGCTCCACGTCAGACGCCATTCTGTCAGACTGCCCCTCTGCTGCCATCTGTCACATGGCAACAACAGGTAATGGAATACTGGTGGGAAGGTTCAACCCCCACTGCCATACCGCCAACATCCGCCTCTGACGTTATTGGCCAACATCATAAAATAAGAGGCATTACTTTCAGAGCAGCTCTTGTATTTCAAAGGATAAGCAGCTGTGCTCCACCAACCCTAAGGAATTTGCTTCCCCTACCCCATGTCTGGCTCAGGGCACTGAGTGTGACCCACAGACAAGACACAAGGTGTGTATGAGCAGGCAGGCTCCTTCACTCACTGTAGAAACACATTTTCTATGCTTGAAAGAGCTGATTACTTAATAAACCTGGGCTAAAAGAAGCAAAAGAAAAACGCTATTTTACAGTGTAACGGGCATTTAGGAAGCTTAATGATAATCCAAGTAATAAAGTAATTAATTTAAGTGTAACATTACATTTCTGTATGTACCAGGACACACAGATAAGACCACCCCCAGGAACATGCTGCGTCTAACCTCAGATGATGAAACTAACGCGAGGGTGATCAGAAAGGAGCAATACAGTACACAGTGAGTATTGTCTATTATTGTACTATGGATGCTTTCACTTAAATACTTTTGTTTGATACAGAGATTCCTGTGCTTACACTGTATCAGTAGGCCATAAATGGGAATGAATCTACGGTTTCTCTAGGAAAATCAGAACAACAACAAAAAAATATATAAGATGGTTGAGTAAGTGAAGGTTTATACTGAAGTATGATTTACAAACTGAAAATTAGAACATCTCCCAGAAGTTAACAGTACCTAATCTAAGACAAAAATCAAGAGTTCTTCCAATTATTGCCCACATTAGTATACTACTGAGGCAGCACAGAATATTTTAAACAAGGAGATATAACTAAAATGAATTTTGAAATCTCTTGTAGATGCTTTCTTTGTGAATCACCAACTCAGTTGTTAAAGCTACCTGGGGTCAAAACACTTCTCCTTGAAGGGGATCCTCTCATTAGAGAAGAATTTTCATTCTTTAATCAAGGACTGGCTTTGGGGAGAACTTACCTTTGTTGTTTAATATGAGAACGAGAGAGCACTAGTGTAAACACAGCTTTAAATAAGTCAAATTTTCTGTTCTCAGTTTCACTACTATTCTGTGAATTCATAACGTCTGATGACAAAAGAATGTATAGTACACGAGCACAGTGGATTTAACTCAGATTTCTTTTCCAGTTCTGCTCCAGAGGATTAAAGATGGCCCAACTCTTTTTCAGCCTCACTACGGGCTATGATGATAACGGTATCATCCTTTTGTAGGACATCACTGACGGATTGGGTAAGTACTATGGACACTTACAACATGTTTGACAAGCCCATCTCTTTTTCTCTCTTGCAAAACAAAGGGCCTCAGATCCTGACACAGTGTTTATTTGTGACAAACACTGAAAGCTTACAGCCAGATGAAGTTTGTCATTTAATCCCTTCAAAAAACCGTGCAATTTTCATTGATCTGAAAATGAGAAGTGCATTTATTGAACAACTGTTGGTGCATTTTTGTTTAGAGAGAAAAGTGTGGGTGTTTGAAGCTGAACGACTTCCTGGTTTTACAAAGCAAGGAGGAATAATTACATAAGCAGTATCTTTTTACCTGACCATAAAATGATGGGGGCTAGTCAGCCTGCACAAATCCACACCTATGAGGTTCAAGACCTATCTTTTCATGGGAAATCTCTCCTGTTGACTCTGAGCCAAGATACAACATACTTAATGACTAGGACGAACAGAGACAGGCAAGAGATCAGCCCTTCTGATCTTGGCAGAAAAGGATTTACAGTAGCTGAGGGGCCAGCATTCCTGGTGTCTGGTAATACCCAGGAAGGCCTGCATGTACTGCAAGAGATTCCCATGTGAACAAAGAACCCGATCTAATGAGGGACAATACACAGAGGTTTCTTAGAGGAGATGAAGATTTCTGTAAGCACAAGAAACTTCACTTGGTAGAGCTAGTGAATAAAAAGAAAGGCTGCCATCACTTCACTTTCACATGTGTTCATCCAACATTGGGTTTCAGATGGGGTTAAAAAATTTGAGGTGGGATGGATACTCATTTTCACTATTTGTTTTTACTGAATTTCCAAAAAGGGAACATGAGGTAATCGGTACCTGACGGTTCATATTTGTTTTTTTATAGATTTTTATAGACCTCAAATTCGTTGTGTTTAAAAGCTTTTAAATGCCACTGCAGTGAAGTAAATATTTAAGCAGTGTAATTGAGCTAAGACTAGAGTTTAGTGGGAAAACTAGAAGGAGACTGATAACAGAATTGTTTGCCATGTTTTGTGAAGTGGCTGTACAAGGCTTCTGTTCTCTCTTCTGAACTCCCTGAATAAAAGAAAAGAGAGCTTTCTCTCAAAAAGATCCAGCAAAACTAAGTGAACTACTGGGATCAGCCACACGCATAAGAACAATCTTTTTTTTATGTTTTAAGGTTTCTACAGAAAGGCATGTTTATGACATCAAATACATATATTGCTTTAAAATGCTGCATCTTCAGAGACTATACATCAGCCAAGACAGTCTCTGCATCTTGTAAATTCTACTTTTTTCAACTTAGCCTTTAATGTGACCATCAATAGAGAGAATTCTGCTCCTTTATTAAACACATCCTGTTCGTATATTAAAGTACACAGCACATACTGATTATCTTTGTAATTGAACGGATTCCACACTGCCTTAAAGCAAAAAACTCACAGCTAATAAAAAACTTGAAAATCAGTTTAAATCATAGTATGAGTTCCCTAGATTTGAGACGCTTTTCATTTTGCCTCTTTCTCCACACGTGTACAGCCATTATTCCATGCGCATCCATTCAAGAACATAGAATTTCTAACACTTTTATCATCTATTCCCATTATCGCCTCTAACACGTCGAACACCTCTGTGCTATGGTCCTAAAAAACACAAAAGCCAAAAAACCCAGTCCCCAAGCTCCATTCACTAGTAGGTATGGGCTGAATTATTATCTCAGTAGAAAAGATACTGAAAACCAGAAAGCCTTAAAAGGCAATTTATTTTAAATTCCCACTTCTGTGTGCCAAGGAGGTAGTCGTACTCTTTTCCTTTTCTTATTTTTAAATATGACTGTGAAGCTTACAGTCAGAATAATAGTACATGAAGAATTTTATGTAATACTCACCTGTTAAAGTACTAGGATATGGACTTGGCACAGCTGAAAATGAAGACGATGCTCCTCCAAAGGGTGTCATTCCTGAGGGCCCTCCAAAAGGAGTCATGGAATGACTGTTAAAATTAACTGCTGATCCCTTTATTGCCGGTGACTGTGTTGCTTGGCTGGAGTCTGACCCGTAATGGCTGACGTGGGAACTAATAGGTTCTGGAGTGTTATCAGTCCTGTATTTCATGGCTGGACCTTTATCTTCTTTGCTTTTAATGCACCCCATGGTTGCTTCTGTGAAAATGAAAGGAAAAAATGGGTTCATCTGGATGCTTCATCTTTTGATAGTTAACACAGAAGACTCTCCCCTCAGAGTTGCTGAAAATGCAGATTAATTACTGTATAAAAAGTAATAAAAACCTCCACTGATTGCTTCCGCATGCAGATTACAAATTCCAGTGAAAAAGGTTTCTGGAATAAGACCCATACTAGATAGGATGTTGTTATTTTCTCATACCACAACACACACAAACAATGCATTTGGATTATTCTTCCAACCATCCCGTCTCCTTGCTGGACATGGTAAACAAACAAACAGGCAAAAACCAAACAGACAGTTGGGGAACAGAGGAGGAAAAGACACTGAAAACTTCTCCACAAGGGAAGTTGGGAAAGACCAGGAATTCTGAACAGAGGTGATGAGCACAGAACCGCATACGCCATGATGGAAAGGAAATGAGTGGAGCATCTCTGCTTGCCTTTTTAAGCAATAAAGTCCTGTGCTGTGGGTGGCTTTACAACTATGGACATCTTTAAAGACAAATGTAGGGAAACCTCCATCAATTTCCAGCTCCCCTAATGCAACTCACAAATGAATCCGTAATAATCATTGCTGCAGGACAGGATTAAGTCCCAGAGTTGAAACAGAATTAGAAGAATGTTTACAATAGTAATTACAATATCCAGTAGCTCAGAAATTGAACTGCACCCTGAATGGTGACAACTTATAGCCCTGATAGCCCAAGACAGCCACAAACTTCCATTACAGACAGACCATGAGAGCTGTTTACTGCAGGGACACCTCTTACCTGCTGACAGCCATCAGAGAGGAGACAGTCACAAGCAATTACAATTACCACATCTTAAGAAGTCACCACCTGTCACTTATCAGGTGGTGACAACTGATAGCAGGCATTTTCTAGCTTGCTTCAGCTGGGAAACAAATCAGAACAAGGAGAGGAGCCTGTGTCAGACGTAACACGATCCTGACATGAAAATTCTTAAGTTCTTAGGGGGAAAGAAGCACCAAAATACCTAAAAAACCTACTTTAACTTCAACATCTTCATACTATTTCAACAATTGCAATAGCAGTTCCAGGATTCTTTAACTAGGAGTTAGAAAAACTATTTCCCACTGCACATCATTTTTTCCCCCACCTTTCAGTTCTCTCTTGTTTGCTATTAGATATAGAAATTTAGGACAAATTAAATCTCACTAAATGAACACTGCCTTAGTATAACCGCAAAGAGAAAACTTAGTTTTTCAATCAGAAAGTTTTCTAATTTCCTCTGTTCAACAATTACAATATTAAAGATGCTATAATTTCCTTAAGAGCCTTGGATGATAGTTCCTGGGAAGAACATCCACAGCTATCCATGTACCATACAATATTTAAAATTAAGAATATTCACTTGTCATTTCAGCCCATAGTACTATCATGCCCGGCAGACAATTACTGGTGCAGAAACAAGCAACAAAATCAAGTAACTGCATTTTTACAAATCTCATCTCAGAGAAGGCAGACCTTATTCAGTTGTTGACTACTTCTGATGTTATTATTGGCAACTTATTCTATCAACAACTCATCAAAATCAAAAGGATTAAAATATACATGCGAGGAATGCATAGAATCATTACAGTCGGAAAATACCTCTAAGATCATCCAGTCCAACCATCAACCCACCACCACCAATATCACCCACTAACCACGTCCCTCAGTGCCACATCCACATGTTTCTTGAACAACTCCAGGGATGGTGACTCCACCACCTCCCTGGGCAGCCTGTGCCAATGCCTCCAAAATCCTTTGGAGAAGAGGTTTTTTCCTAATATCCAGCCTAAGCCTCTCCTGGTACAACTTGAGGCCGTTACCTCATGTCCTATCACTGTTACCTGGGAGTAAAAGCCTTACAAGCTGTAGTAGAAATGCTGGTTATTGACTGACAACGCAAGTGGATCAAACACACAAAACACATCCTTTTCCACTGCAAAAGGGATGCTGTAACTCGAAGCACAACTTTCTGGCCACTTTGCTGCTTTTTGTGAACTGCTGCCTTACTTTGAGGCCTATTTCTTTGATTCTCTTTCAACAACTGCACTCAAAGTTTTGTTACAAACAGCGAATACAAGTCCAAAAACCTTTGTGAAAACATGTTTGCTAACAAGTACTGATTCCCTACCTTTGGTTAAAAATTAAGCATCATGAGTGATTCAAAAGTACTTATGTTAATAAGTAAATTAGAAGGAAAAAGTAAGAACATTCAAACATTTTCATCACATCACATTTTTCCTCTGTCATTTCTGGTATTTGGTTAACTTGTAACAGACTGATAAGACTTCAAGATTAAAAAAAACAAACAACATGATAGAAACAATTTTACCAGTCCCATGGTAATTGACGGTGCCACCAGATGATGCAATTGTAACTAATATCGCTTGCTGCGTGGCTAACAGCAAAAAGTTTCCATTGGTGAACTTCACTGCAGTAAGAAGTCCTTACTGAAGACCTGAATTCATTCTAGACAAATACAGTTTGCTCTCTTTCCCTTGCTTCTCCCCTCCCCAACTATTTCACTGTTAAGGTAATCTTCTTTCTGGGGTTAAAGAGATTAACAGCAGAGATTCAATCAGCTCTTCAAGGAGACAGACGTTCAGAAACAGGCAGACAAAAATTTAAACATTCTTCTACTTTGATAACTGCATGCCCACAAAACAAAATTGCAGAAGCAAAACACTTAGCTTTTGATAGTCAAAAACATAGGCGGAAAATTCCGATAAACATTGTGTTTGAATTTAAGTGTAGGAAAGACAGGGAAGATGACATAAGGGTGAGTAACAGGGAAGAGAAAAATGACTGCCCACACCATGGGAAGGAAAAAAAAAAAACCAAGTTATTACTATTTAGTCCTGCAATATATTACTGGATCAAAGAAAAAATCCTAACCAGCTGGTAGCGATGCTGCATTTGGTTATTGCGGCACTGCATTTGTTATGAAAAATTTTCATAACTGAAATAACTTACAACTATTTTCATTACTCTTTGTCTGATCAGCAACGAAACACTGAAGAATAACTTTCTGCCATAACATTCATGGATCCTTCTGAAGCACCAAACTCTTTTTAGAAACAGACATAAAGATGAGAAGTTCTTGTTGGCTTTGTAGAAGTCAGGCAACCGACTGAGACAAGTGCTGACTGAAGTAAGTCATTCAGAATCCAAAGATCCATTCCCTTTAGTTAAATCATTGTAGATCACAGAATAACTTCAGTGGCTTATTCTTCCTTTGAAACAAATACTTTCCTGTTGTCTGTGCCAGCACGTTTGGTGGGGTAGTTAGGAGTTGGCTTGCTGGAGGACTATCAGGAAGCCGCACTCCGAATGGCATGGAGTAAAACCACAGATGTCTTTCCCTGCTTTCTGGATAGAAGCAATCCTGTGGTAGAATGTTTTCAAGAGGCAGTAGCTAAAATGACTACTGGAAGGATGGATGAAGGTTAGCAGGATGCCCACAAAAATCAACAGAACAATAAGCATACTCAAGAAAGAAACTGTCATCAAGTGAATGCTTAAGGACATCATTTTGATTTGTGACATTTGGAGAAGTCATACAAAACAAAGGGCCAAAGTTCATCGTGGTTCAGTACTCTACAAAAGCCACAGACAATGACACAGGCACCTTCAGAAGCCCTCTGTCAAACAGACCTACAAGAGTCAATGCTGTCCTCTTATTCTTCCAACTCAGTTTTAGAGCAGAGTGCTAGATCTCACAGAAAACACTGTTCAGTGCATCAAAAAGTACGGTATCTAAGGGTTTTTTTTCCCTGCTTTCATTTCAGAAGGATGATTTACGCAGCCCAAGAAAAGTGAGCTTTTCCTTAAGAGACAAAGTATCTTAAGATACTGACAAACCATTCTCTTGGGGTGTATGTAGCCTGGCCCATCCCTTCCAGAAACTTTGGTACCATGTGCTCCTTTGTCAAATGTCTTTGCTCTTTAAGGTTGATAGATATGGAAGTTACTTATTCATTGGTTCCTCAGAGTACTGTTTCTCAGAGTACTTCAAGGAAGGTCTCTCAATGGCATGAAGGAACATCACATGGGTAATAAACCAACAACACAACAGCTAACATTCTTGCACCGCAGTCTGATATGCCTCAGAACTGTGTAGTCTTCCCTCTCTCCCATATTCTACCCATTGGAATCAGGAGTTTGAGGGACAGAGGTTGGGCCCAGAAACCCTGAAGACCTTATGCTGGGAGAGCCTCATGTTTCCTTCACTTATTGTCACTGATTTAACAACAAAAACTCCACTAGGAAAAAAACAACAGCAACAACAATAAAAACCGATTTTTCTCTTATGGCCAAACTGAAGGCATTCTGATCTCTCTTTTGCTACGATCCATCACTTACTTCCTCAGATATCCTCTGGAGATTTCACCACAATGTAAGGCAGCTGCACAGGGAGGTTCTAATGTGCCACAAAGGAAAAGATGCTCTAGGGAGTTGTTCTTTCTAGACTAAATCAGGTACTAAATGCAAGTAAAATCTCTTTCTAGAAGAATAAAACAAGACTTCAAATATCTTTTTGCCTAAAACAAACAACCCCATGCTGTATAATCTGAAAAAGAATCTGAGATTCACAAACTGTTAATACCAAAAAACCGAAGATTTCCACTGCTACTTTATTTCTCAGCATTACCAACAAAGTTTCTACTGATGAAAGTAGCATCTTCAGCACTGAAATGTGAAAAATGTTCTGCAGAAAAAGGTCCTCTTATATTTCAAACAGTTCTGATTTGAAGTTATTAAAATTTCATGCAGTAATGACTACACGATACTCTGTAGGAAGTTCACTAATGGATCCATTAGCTAACAGCTGACTATTTGCTTAAACAAGTGCAGAGCTGACTCTTTGTGACACTGGAGACACTCAACCTATACTGGCTTTTTGTACACCAGGCAAACAATGCAGGGCATTCACCAGACAGGTGGTTTCAGATGGTAGTATCTAAAACTCATTAATTAGAAATGACAGAGACTGAAAGAAACGTAGATAACCAGAAAAGAAGCTCCTGGTCAATATTATAACATCCAACTAATTCCTTTCATCTTTAGAAAGACGCTCTGGTATGAAAATACGCCAATGATTTTTTAATACAAAGCAATTCACCGGGTTGGTAAAGGAAAATGAACTGAAGAATGACTCAAACTCTCTTGTGCTCTTTGCACAGCATACACAATTTTCATTCTCAAATTATCTACTTCTTATCATGCGATAGTTTATCTTTTATGAGCTGTCATAACTTGCAACATTTCCTTATTTCACAACCTATGACATTTCAAAAAATGATGTTCCACTGGATTCAGTTTTATAATTAGCAATAACATTAGCATAACGAGACCTTAGAGAGTCTGTATGATTATGCATTTAAAGTGCAACTGACATGACCTTGTAATTAATGATCTAATAAGAAGCGAAAAGTGAAGATAAAGGAAGAAGTATAAAAAAAGACACTGGAGCAACAACTTAGGTTATTTGAAATTCAATGTTTGCCATGCTTCTAAGTGTAATTCTACCCAGAAAAATAACTATTAGACCTTAGGCTGCTCACACGCTAAAATACGTTTAAAGAAATAGTGTCCCTTATCACCATTATAATTCAATTTTTTTTTTTTTATCCTAATGCTTCTACAGATCAAATCCTGCTTTTAGTGGTGACTGTAAATACATATTTACAACCGAAAAATTCTGGGGCTCCTGTGGTAATCCTTTTGATTTCACAGAAGCAGAACAAACCACAGCCAGCAGAACTAATAGAGCAATGGAGGACACTGCACAGAGAAAAAAAACGTTATGTACAACACTGCTTTTATAACTAAAAATTTCAGAGAGCTGGAAGGTGTTGCAAGCACTACATCTTTCTGTTCTAACTCCTGCTTTTCACAGAAAACAGATTTTAAAATTTACACTAAGTTAACGATTAAGTGTGACTGATCCTTCTACTGGAGGACCAAGCTGACAAGATCATTACAGCTCTACTCTGAAGGAACACCAGATCTCAAAATACTGCCAAGAAATTTGGTACAAACAGGAATTGCATAAGAAAGAATAAGATCCTTCAATCTTTCACATCCTTCCAGGATTTCTTAACATGTCTGTCATGGAAGACAAAAAAGTTGATGGAAATGTGTTTCCTCTGAGGCTTGACTGAGTTAGAGGTAGGAGACTTACCCAGATGTAGCAGACTTTCAACATACCATCAGTGAAGGACACTGAGGGTTTCCAGTCCTCCTATTTGGATGGTCTCAGACAAAGGTTTCTCTTTAGAAGTAACACCTACTGTTGCTCCTGAACAGGGAGGCAGGAGATGGAGATGCTCTAAAGGGCAGCTACCCTCGTCTCGAACCATACCATGCTCTGTCATCCAACTACAAGGCCTCATTTGGTTGTCCGGTTTACAGAGGTAAAATAAACAAAAAAACCCCAAACAACTGCAATGAAAAATTCTAATAAACAAAGTGGAAATAAGGATTGTCAGTGATGTAATGGCCAGAAAGACATAAACAGTCTCAGTTTTTTCTTGTCACACCTGTTTTGTCTGGATTAAACATGTAGGATCTCCTCCCACTCTCTGCATACTTGGGGCAGTGAAATCTGTAGAGGTGGTCTCTCCTTTTAAGGAAAGGCAAAAGTTTCAGGAGCATATAGGAGAAAATAATTGTCATGCATGACACATAGCTGGCTCTGCAAAACACACACTCATAAAACGGTGTTTACTTATAATTATTGTTTTGACTACACTAGCTGAGGTACCCTACATTTACTTTGACCGCCTGTTGTACAACAATACAGAAAGTAAAGGTGGCTTCTCCAATCAAACCAGTGCATGCTCAAGAAAAGCAGACTGGAGGTAAAAGACAACAAGCCTACGTAACGTTTAATGACTTCTCTAACCAAAGATGATTTAGTTCAGCATCCTGTCTTCAGCACTGGCCTCAGCCTCAAACCAAGAGCTCACCACAGGCCTGGGCAAAGGCTCTGATAGCAAAGCTGGCTGTCTTTCTGTAGGAAGAGCAACCAGTGCCAGATGCTTTGGAAGAAGACAGCAGCAGGATATGCACAGCCTGAAATGCTCCAGTCTCCACTGACCCACTCAGGAATTCCAGTCAGAGACTAAAAGTCTGCAGGTGTGAACCAGATAACAAATCTAACCTAATAGATGTTATGTTGATGAAAAACATGGATAAGATTTCCATTCCAGCATGTCTTTGCTTGAAATACTTTAAATTGCCTGGTTAAACAGGAATAACCATATCCAAGAAAACATTATTACAATAATGATACAGACTTAAACATCACAACTTTATGTTTTGGACAAAGTTTCTGAAACCCCCTAGGAGTGTGTCATGGCTAAGAGCTGGACTGAGGGTAGCACCCCTTTAGTTTGAAGTACCTCAGCATGGCTTCTCATCTGAGTTGCTCATGCACCTGATAAAGCACACATCCACCACCAACCTTCTTGCCCTCCAGTTGCTAGCATGAGCAATTTCCAGCTGGAAGCTGTCCACCTTGTATGCAAGGTAGCAGCATGAAAGAAAGGAAATGCTGGGATGAAAACTGAACAGAAATACCCAAGAGCCCAAACCCACTTTCACAGGGCATACAGTCTAGCTGGGGCACCTGAATGAGCCAGAAGGAGCTGCTCAGAAACTTCAGAGCAGAGCAGAGCAGAGCAAAAAAAAAAGTCACATTTAAGTGTTTAAACTTCAATTAAAAAGCCAACAAATTGCTAAACATAACTATTATTTTAAGAAAGTTTACATTTCTATTTTACTATCAATTTTTAGCAAAGTCAGCATAGTTCATATCCAGGAAGAGTAAAAAATATGTATTTTTTTAATACATCCAACAAAAAAATCTGCCAACAAACCTAAGGCAGATGATGCAAAATGGATACACAGCACTGACAGATTAATTTTCTTTATTCCAATGGTCCAGATCACAAGGGAGAGATTAACTAAAATATCAGAACTGCAAAAGCAATTTTACATGCTGAAATACATAATACATGCACGCAAAGCTATATTTAAAGGTAGAGTTATAATGTCAAGCCTTACAATCTGAAGCCTTCACCACACAAAGAAATCTTCTCTGACAACAGACAGTACCAGACTAAACAACCAATACATTGTCTAGACAGCATTATTGCTGCTCCATTGTCTCGAACATTTAAGCGTACAGTCAATAAATAAATTAAAGTAGAAAAGGACAGTTCAGTGCAATAGCTATTTATACTTTGCAATTTGTAAATAATTAGAATTTGTAACTAATTCAAATTATCTTGAAAACAGAAAGCCCAATATACTCCAGAAGTATGCCCAATAGATTGTGTCAGATTACAGTGTGATGCATGTCACAACTTGTCAAGCTATCCATTCTATTTCAGACAGGATTTCTGAACCAATTTATAAATAGATTTTCATTGAATCTTATTTGGAAAAGAACAAAAAGAATGCCTGGTATCACATAATGCTTCTAGATATACCGTTTCCAACCTTTTTATTTAAGCATATTATTTCAAATAAAGATGCCTCCAGAAGGTATTTCAAAAGCTACTTCTTAATGTTGTTTACTAACATAATTGTTCTGTTTTCAATAAGAAGCAGGCAAACTGCTTTCCCAGGGGATGTCTGCTTTGGAGAACCAACAAAGAAAAACTTATGAAATTCAAACCATTTGCAGTGCTTTTGTTCTAACAAATTCTATGTCACTTTTCTCATAGATTAATTATGAAATACATATGAAAAACAGGCCACAAAATTTGCAGGCTCACAGAAGTTCAGAGATCCTGAAGTTCATATGAATCTATAGTACTTTTTATTAGCTGGGCATACAGTTAAAGTGACAATTATGTTTTAAGATGAACAAACAGAGGAATTCGGTATTAGCTAGAGTCCAGCTGCAATTTCCTTTAGCCACTGTTAGTCAACTTAAAATATTAAAGAAAAGAACAGTTGTGGCAACGTAAAATTGAACAACAACAAAATGCTATAACATATGACCATACCATCTATCCAAATTATAACACAGAAATCGTGGTAGGGAATCACATGGAACAGATTTAGATAATTTAGTGTGTGCTTGAGACCCACCTGCTTTGCAGAGGTGAGTTCTCACAGCTACCATTTGCCAAACGTTACTCTAAGATGAAAGTAAATTCCCCTTTATTCTCAGGCTATTTCATCCTCACTTACACAATTGACATGATTAGCATCTTAACAAAAATCAGTAATTAGAGTATTTAAATCCAATTACTGATAAAATGTTGCAGCTCACTTATTGAAAAACCATATGCCCAGATGTCCTTCAGCAATTAGTCCTTTGCTGAGCAACAGGAATCTCAGTAAGCCAGCTGGAACACGTCAACCTTTTGACTAAAACAAAAAGTCAAAGTATGTATAAACAGTTAAAACCATACACTTACACTGCTCTTCGTGATTCAATAGCTTCTGTTTTCCTTTGCACATAAAATACAAATGAAAAGTACAATTATACCATAAAGGAATTCAAAATTAAACAACAAAAAAAAGATGACACCTGCTAAATAATACCCTCATAAAAAGGGAAGAGCTGGATAATGTTTTAACTAAACAATAGTTATAACCCTAATAGCTATCATTAGTGCTGTTCTATTACTTTCTATACGGACAGATATAATAGTTGTCATAGGAAAGAAGACCAGAAGAAATTATCTTAATTAGCCAGTCAGGCATCTTGCAAAGTAGAGGCCATAGGGCTGTCCTAAATTAATTTCTCTTCTTCTGTCTTCTTGAAAGTATACACATGCTCAAATTCATTCCATTTCAAAATGACTCGTTAGTTGAAGTCCACCCACACTGGACAAGTCTTGAATTTTAAACACAGTAACCACTAGAATACGTGCCTCCTATTTGCTCTGCATTTGACTCAAGACACACCTTTTCCTGAGAGCCCCATCACCACTGAGTTCCCTTTTTATGTACGGACCTGGGCACCCTGCTCAGACCTGGCCCTGCTTGAGCAATGGTTGGAGCAGGTGGACCCTGAGGTCCCTTCTCAGCCCAGCCATGGTTGTGTGTAGTTCACAGCTCTAACAGTCCCTCTGCTAAGTGCAATGTATTCTCACCTGCATGCACTCACTCATCAATCTCGTCTTCTCCAAGTCCCTGCATTTATTTCAGTATCTCCCTTTAACAGGGATCACCAGGCACGGAGATGGCACTCTGGGTAGGGAATATTCTTCTTAATCCTTCAGTAAGATTGGAGTATTATTTCAGCTGCAGTAACTGTCCCTTATGATTCTCACAGACATTTCAGCATTGCTGTACAACAGAAACTCCCTCATCTTGAGAAGAGCTTTCATCCCTCTTACCAGAGGTATATTGTACTTTGCTGGATTAAACAGCCACAGACTCTTAACTAATCCAGATTATTCTAATCATGGAGTTGTGAGACAGATTTAGAAAAATCATTCACTCATCCAAAAGCAAAGACAATAGGACATGGTAGAGTGGAGTCTTACCATCACCCTACCCAGGGCTTCTTATGTGTACCTCCAACAGTACTTCACTGCCCCACTCAGAACCCACTCTGCAAGAGCTTGGCACTGTTTTACAACATGCTCGGGGCTCAGACATGCAGCAGCTCTACTTCCTGAGCTTCTTCATGAGGAAGACAGCTCTGCTGCACCTCAGTACATTTTGTTCTGAATGTGGGCACTCCACAGACGATGAGGGCTGCTCTGAAAGTAATGCCTCCTATTTTATGATGTTGGTCCATGACATCAGAGGCAGATGTTGGTGGTATGGCAGTAGAGGTTGGACCTTCTGCCAATATTCCATTACATTTTGTTCCGCGTTACAGAAGGTAGCAGAGGGGCAGTCTGGCAGTATGGTGTCTCACATGGAAGTGTGTATGGAGCAAAGGTGTGTCACTGAATTCCCCCACGTGGAAAAAATGGCACCCACTGACATTCATCGACACTTACTGCATGTTCGTAGAGACCAACCAGTGGATGTGAGCACAGTGAGGCAGCGGGTGGTGCATTCAGCACTGGTGACAGCGACACTGGGTCACCTCTGCTGGTACGGGTTACGAGTGCATCATGCAGGCTCCTGTTTATTGCTCGCAAAAATGCAGAGCTAATGGTAGCAACCATAGAAAAATAGTGTTTCATGGCAGAGAATTTGCTCTGTCAGTGTTACTGTACTCTTTGTATTGCTTGTATTTTCCATGGAAATAAATGGGAGACATTGCTTTTGGAGTGACCTACATACTTGTGAGCCTGTTACCAAAATGACCTTAATTCTTTGCTTTCAAAAGCAATGTGATGTTTTCCTCTCATTTCATGCTGATCCTTTTGCCTAAGAAATCAAAATACTCAACTCTTTCCAGCTCCAGAGTAGCAATTAGAGTGGCATGTATGGGATTTACCAAGCCTGCAATGATGGTGTGTAATGGAAAACCACAGAGCATTCATTTCCCATTTCTTGTTGGCTTTCCTCTAGACAGGTCTTCTGCTGATTTTCCCCTTATAACTCATTAAGTGACTTAAAAATAAATAAATCAAAGAAAAGAAGGCAAACTTTTTCTGAGGAGCATTTCCTATGATGGGAAATTTTATTAAAATATAACTAAAAAAAACCCCACCTATTGAAGTCTTCAGGTGTACTTTAAGGATACATTAAATATATTTTCTCTTCATCCCTTTAAAGGGTTTTCCATACTAGACCAGAGGTGTGCCCTCTAATTTAGTATTTTCCAGCTGAGATCACTAACTGCCATGCAGACAACAAAATCCAAGTGTGAGCTGCCCAGCAACATGTACAACACATTATCAGACACTGGTTTCCAAAGTGAACAAAACTGATAACTTGGTAAGTCAGCTGCTGTGCATGGTACAAAAGAAAAGAGGAATAGATGAAAGCAACCGAAATGCCTTCACCTTTTTGTATTTTCAATCATACTGATACCCTGTTTTTAAAGCACACAATTTATATGTTAACATTAACTTCTGGCTAAATAACTGCTATTCAGTAGCAAATTTTCTCACTCCTAACCAGTAAATAGAGCTTTTAGTAATACTCTTTTGACTTGAAGAGTATAGCCAGAAAAATGGCCAACTTCCATTTTAATGAAATGCTAAATATGGAACCACTGATGGGTGGGGGGAAGGTGACCAGGATTCAGTACAAATATAAGTATGCATGCCAAACAACTTATTCCTAGGAACTTCCAGCACTTATTTAAATTTTGGTCAGAAAGGTTTAAATTCAGAGTAACAATAAAGGAAACGAACAACATTTAAAAAGAATGTACGCTGCCTAAAATAGAAAGACTGTGATGACAGAACATACATAAGCTGAGACAGGGGAGGTTTAGGTTGGATATTAGGAGGAAGTTTTTCACACAGAGGAGGTGATGCACTGGAACAGGTTGCCCAAGGAGGTTGTGGATGCCCCATCCCTGGAGGCATTCAAGGCCAGGCTGGATGTGGCTCTGGGCAGCCTGGTCTGGTGGTTGGTGACCCTGCACATAGCAGGGGGGTTGAAACAACATGATCATTGTGGTCCTTCTCAACCCAGGCCATTCTATGATTCTATGATAAGCAGCACGTTTAAAAGAGCTGAAATATGCATCCCACAGCAGTTGAGAAGTTCCAACTGAAAATTTCAGTAAAACTGAGTGTTTATTAAAATCAAGTAAAAAAACACAAGCATTTAAAATATTTATTTTTTCATGTTCACAGAAAACATGAGGTAGAGAAGGAGACCTCGTTTCATGTCTTTCCTCAGGGATGGTGGGGAAGGTATTTTAAGTCCTTTTATGTGGTTTTCCTACCCATTTCAGTGTTCCAGTACTTACACTGATGTAAACTAGTGGCTTACAAATACTCAAATCTTCTAAACATCAGAAATGCCTCATGTCCTCACCTAGTTTTATTAGCTCTAGACTTCTCCGTAATCTTCTCAAGCGGAGTGAATGCAATGTTATCATCCCACAGGTTAGCTGTAAGAATCAATTCTGAATATTTTTAAACAGTGTCTTCTAGACTGAACAACAGATGAGTCTGCTGAAAAGCAAGTTTGCTATTTGGAGCTCAGTGCCAGAATCCACTGCTACTCACTTAGCGTAATAGCAACACAGATAACCCTGCAGCTGAGCAGAAGTAGTATCTTCAGCCACCAGAGGAAGTTTGGCATGGATCAATGGCAAAGACTGTAAGATCTACACAGCACAGCACTAAACCCCAAACACTCCGTAACAAAATGAACAAACAAACAAACAAAAACAACCCAGAAGGGAATCATTTCCTTGAAACTGTCTAAATGGAAGGAGCAAGTAGTGCTTCCTATTTCCACCAAATGTTGGTTGTAACCCAGCATGAGGAACAAATATTGCCCCCAAGTGAAGTCCCAGTCAATATCAGGTGGAAATCTCAGTGGTTGCTCCTTGTTTCACAAGGAGTCTACATAAAATCTGTACATCACCCAGCTTCCCTTTCTGAGCCACAATAACCTTTCAGATCTGTTTTCATCTGAGTGCTTTCCCCTGTGTTTGTATATGCTGCTTTGACATTCAGAGAAAGGAATCTGAGGAATACACATTTATCTAGGTGTACATAACCTGAGATTTTATTTTGAGTTGTCTTCTTCTACCAAACTACTTTTCTAGAACATTAAGGCCGGTAGAGAAAATGAAAAGTAGTAACTTTAATGGGAGGACAAAAAGCAACAGAAGAACCTTGACATAACTCTATCAGCATTCGATATGTAGCTGAATATAAGCGTAATGAATAGGATACAAGAGCAGAAGTGTACAGTAACAACAAGATTGTAATAATTCTTCTCCTCCTTAGATGTAATGATAGCAACTAGCAGTAGGACTTGATTACTGTGATCAAGAAGATAAAGTTGCCACAAATTACGACAATAAAAAGAATTCCCGAAAAGAAATAAAAATAAAAGGAGATAGCTGCCAAAAGGCATCGAGATCTATAAATAAGAAAAAAAGAATGGGGTGGGGAAGAAGAGATGGGAGGGGACTGAGAGTTTTCAAGCATGACAGAGCAAGTAAGCATTGCACAGCATTACAAGTTCTTTAAAAGGATGCAAGCCATTCCGAGTGTCAACTTCATACAAACAGAAACAAAACTTAAGGAAGGCATCTTCATGCCTATCTTTCAGTACAGAACCTCTGCAGGCTACAGCACCTGTACGAGGGCTTTCTGTGCAACCAACACAGAGACACAGGCTACTTCAGAGGAGGAGCTCCTCTACGGACATCTAAAGATTCTTTCTTTCCATCTTTAATAACGTTTGCAGCATTAAAAAAATTGTCTTCTATACTTTGCTCTTCACATTATGCTCATCAAAAAAAAAAAAAAAAAAAAAAAAAACCCTCAGAAAGCCAACCAAACCAGTTGCTAACAAGACTACTCAGATCGCTTAATTTTATGTACCTAACTAAAGCTGTGTGAATATACCTTGCTCCTTAACTTTCAAATCTGCAATAAAAGCAAAGCAGCTTCAAATAACACAAGATGCGAACCAGGATACAGAGTTTTAAATATCTGAAAACTAATTCATGGGAGAAAACAAGAGACTTCTACTCAATTCTTACACCAGTCAAGACAGAGTCTCTTAAAAAAAAACACCTTAGCTTAAACAAAAGATATTTCTACTCATCAATGGATTTCAGGTGGAATTCATCTTCCTAATTTAGATATATAGTTTAGGATGAGATGAATCGTGCAGTGAAAGTGCTTACTTCTCTCCACTCCAAAGAGAGCCTTCAGAAGGAGCTAAAGCTGCTTCCTGATAGCTAATGCTGAAATCCATGTTGCATAGTATGCTTAGTGGGTACCATCTACTACTGAATCAAAGAATTGGGCTTTTCTTTCAAAATGCTGAGAAGCAGCACTACCCTAAATCATCCCATGGGATTAGCATTAGCTTATGTTACATGTAAATCTTAGCAGTCACTACTGTTTTCCCCTCACACAATGGGCAGAGTACTATTCATAGAAAAATAAGCATTTCTTTCAAATAAAAACCCCACACATCTGGTACAAACATCTGCTGAATACATAGTAATTATTTTAAGATACTGTAGTCACATACAGAAACCTATTCAGAAGACTGTATCTTCATAAAAATACACATAACTGGATGAATATGCATTACTAAGATTACTAACTATGTAAAATCAGCCTGAACCTCAAGAATTTTTCTAAGGCAAATAGGGACTTGAGATTTAAAATCAGTAACGCAGCAAGGTACACTATTAAATGAAAATAGTTAATTAAGATTGAACCAAACAGTAAAAATCATCTGCGAGTTGTGCAGCTGCCACATTAACAAAAGGAAGAGGACAGCTATTTTAAATAGCAGTCTCTTGTTTCAAATAGCACAAATCTTCTCAAATGCAGTACTTCTATCCAGCACAAAGTATGTCTTCTTAATATTACTCCTCCATTTACAAGCAGAGAGCTCTCTCTAGTCACTGCAGAAACAAAGAAGTATATTTTTCATCAATAAACTGGTCACATACAACACAGAGACACAAGGGTGCTGAGTACGTCTGTGGGAAGGAACAGAGATATAAAAACACTGCAAAGGAGTCTGCAAGGAAAGCAGAAACAACCAGCCTACGGACAGCCCAGGCCATGCATTTATTTTATCAGTACCCACTCAGAAATGCCTCTTTCCTTAAACACCTCTTTCCCTAAAGGGCCCCTATTGCATGGAACACGAGACAGATGTGACTAGAAGAACATCCCTTAAATGACCTAAAAAATACCACGCAACAGTAACAGGACAAAGTCATACAAAATTAATCCTTGATCTGACAAGTACTGCCCTGCCCTGAGATTGAATATTTTGATAGCAAATGCAAGGTGACACGAAGAGAAGGACATGCAGTATGTGGCCCTAAAACACTTCATAAATAGGTGAGTGCCTCATTTTTGGCTTAAAGTTTGAGTTCTACTCAACTGGTGGAAAAGGATTCAGTAAACAGAAATTTAATAATACTAAATGAATTCTTTTTAATAATAACATTAAAAGGTCAAGCTTTACAACAAAGGAATGCTTGTACTGAGCAAGAGCAAAAGGGCCATTCAAATACCTAGTCAAAGCAGCCAATACTGATAACTGGAGAGGCATGAAAAAACACAATAAATACATAACAGTACCTCCCTGCAATACTCCCTGAGCTTCCAATAGTTTGCAGAAGTAGGATTTCCTGAACAAGAAGCAGGTATTTGCATTTGATGATTTTCCTTCTGTGAAATGGCAGTTTCCCTTGATACTGATTTTCAATGTTTAGCCTCCTGAAATTCCTGAGGCAAGAAATTCTATAGCTTAATTACACGTTCTGTCAAGAACCACCTCCTTTTGTCTGTTTTCAATTCATCAGCTGCTAGTTTCATTAGATACCTCTTAGTGTGAGTGCATTAAAAAAAGACGGTGAATAAACACTCCCTATTTATGCCTCCTTTGCTACTGATCATTTTACAGCATTCTGCCACACCATTTTTCAGCCACCACTTCACCCAAAAGAATTCATGCTGTTCCTCTTACAGAAATTGCTTCCAATTGGTTTCATATTGCTCTTCCCTATAACTTCAACCACGTTCTTTCTGAAATTATGTTTGATTTCAGTTATGTTTGATTTCAGGGTGAGTGGGGCAGAACTACATAAAATTATTCATGTTTGTTTTTCGTAATGGTATAACCATTAGTCTCCCTTTATTTCCTAAATATTTCTAATCTTTGGCTGTTTTTGACATCAGTGCTGAGAGGCAATAGTCAGTTTCGATCTCATCGTTTTAGATGTGAAGATAAACTTGCTCCTCCCTTTCTCCAGTATGTACCACACAAACCTACTGATGGGAAACAGTTTCTGCCATTTTCATGTCCAGTCACTGAGCATTATTAAGTCCTTACAGTCTGCCCATCTCATGCAGCACTCTCTGCTCACTGTCATTAACACAGTGCACTACGATGGAAGGGATCACTGGAGGAGAAGGAGCAGAGTGGACAAAGTCCATCAGTGTTGCCTCTCCAATTCTATCAGGAGTGTCTGTCAAGGTGGGGATGTAAGGAAGAGAACAGTGGTCCGACACTTTATGTAAGTGACCACACAGCAGTCTCTGTGTCTACCTATCAGGAAACCGTGAGCTCACCCTTCTCCTATATCCTTTATCAATGTGAATGCTCCCTTAGCATAATCATGGAGAACTGTTTCCTGTGACTCCTCTGTATTTACTCCAGCTCTCCATTTTTTTTATATACTTTAGTCATTAATTTACATGTATGAAGTTCTTTTCCCATATCCAATGGCTGCTTCGTTTCTTCAAAGTTCTCTGGAGGGGGTACTTGTCAAAAAACTGTTGGAAACCCAAATAATCTATTACTGTCAGTTTTTAGTTCTTCATGTGTTTGCTGACATCTTCAAAAAGCTCCAGTGAGATAGCAAAGCAGCATCCTTTCATAGCAGGCTCTTCAGTTTTTCTCAATAAATTATGTTTATCCACATTGTCTTCGCTATTATTTCTACTGATTAACTTGGCATAGGTTTCAAACTTAGTGCTTCTTAGTTCCTCACATTTCTCCTGAAGTCTGTTTAAACTAACCAAACAAGTGTTACATACAGATTAAGACAGAACAGATCATGCATAAAGGAATTGGTATCTTAACTAGATTATGTACCTGTCAACACACGTTAGGGGATGACCTGCTGGAGAGGAGCTCTGCAGAGAAGGGCCTCGGTGTGCTGATGGATGGCAGGGTGGCCATGAGACAGCAGTGTGCCCTTGTGACCAAGAAGGCCAACAATAACCTGGGGTAAATAAAGAAGAGCATAGCCAGCAGGTCAAGGGAGGTGAACCTCCCCCTGTGCTCTGCCCTGCTGAGGCCACATCTGGAGCGCTGTGTCCAGTTCTGGACTCCCCAGTTCAAGAAAGACAGGGAACTCCTAGAAGGACTCCAGTGGAGGACCACAAAGATATTTAGGGGCCTGAAGCACCTCCCTTATGAGGAAAGGCTGAGAGGAGACTTGATTGAGGTGGGATGTTAGCAATGCTTACAAATAGCTGAAGGGTTGGGGTCAAGTGGATGGGGCCAGGCCCTTTCCAGTGGTTTGCAGCAACTCCCTTCAGAGCAAGGGGCAATGCCACAAACTGGAACAAAGGACGATCCATGTGAACAGGAGAGAAAACTTTACCTCGAGGGTGATAAAGCACTGGGACAGGCTACCCAGAGAGGTTGTGAAGTCTCCTTTGAAGATATTCAAGATCCACCTGGATGCTTTCCTGTGTAATCTACTCAAGGGAACTTGCTTTAGCAGGTGTGTTGGAATAGATGATTCCCAGAGGTCCCTTCCAACCCCTAAGATTCTGTGATTGTGTGATTCTTTGTTGCTTCCTGTGTACAGTACAATGGTTGCTGGTTTGTTTGCAGTTCAGAAAGATAGACTGCTAGGGTGCTAAGTGTAAATGCAAGCCTCTAAAAACAGATGTGAATGTTTTTATTTTCCTTAGCCAGTTCAAGCAGTATCCTTCAAAAGACTGGTACATGATAATGATTTACTTTAATACAAAGATTTAATTGCATCAAAAGGATTCTCTTATCTTCTCAGCCTCCAAATTATAGTTCCACAAATATGTCCTGCTGTGCAGTAGTAGCTATTCAACTGTTTAACAGTTGTTGTAATTATCAAAAAATGCAAATGAGCTAGTGAAAATGCAGTTATTCATTTGTAAATGAGATACTGCTCAAAGGGAATTTAACTTTTAACATCTTGCTGGAAGACTGGAATTGAAAACTTCTGCAGAAATTATAACCAAAGACAACATGAGAGAAGGACCATACCAAGCCAGCTTTTAATATACACAAATATTTTTATCCTCACTGATTTTACAAGGTTTCTAAATTTCTCTCTAAATTTCATGTTGAATTTCACTCAATTTTTCTTCAGCTTAGTGTTGACCATCATTTTCTACTCATAAGTCCAAAAAGAGTTGAAAATGAGTCTCATCATACTGAACTGATCAGTTGCCTTTCCTTGATGCAAGCTCTCAGGCTTCACTGAGTCTGCCTGTGGCAAGTTTCATTGTGATCATGTTTCTACTGATAAATACAACGATGTATATAAATCCACATGCAGCAGTTTCAGTCTGATTCTGCCCTCGGCCTTCTCTCTGTATTTTTCATTAGTTAACAGAAGTTTGCAGTTCTAGCACCAACAGAACTGTATGGATCCAGGATGTTTAGTCAAGCATATGGAGGAAAACAGATAAACAAACAAAACCCTTTTTCACCATGGAAAAGAGATCATTGGAACATGTGCACTGTTCACATTCCAAGTTTTTGCAGCATTTTAAAAGAAGACCCTATCACAGACGTTGAAATATCATCTTTCCAAACATAAGATGAAAACATTTCCCTGACCTATGCCAACATGGATTCATGAGGGAAAACTCCTTTTAATGAACTTAATTTCCTTTAATGACAACATAACCAACATAGTTGACCAAGAGAAGCCAGCTGATGTAATCTGGATTTCAGCAAAGCTTTCCATACTGTTTCTTACAGCATCCTTTTGGACAAAATGTCCAGTACAGAGCTAGACAAAAACGTAATGCAGCGGATGGGATTAAGTTACGCTGGTAGCCATTCACTAGTGGAGTTCCATAAGGCTTCACTTTAGGGCCAGTTCTCATTACCATTTTCATCAGTGACCTGGATGCAGGCCTCAAAGGTATACTAAGGAAGTCTGCAAACAATACTAAGCTGAGAGCAGCTATTGATTCCCTCAAAGGTAGAGAGACCTTGCAGAGTGATCTTGACACATTAAAGCACATCACCAATTGCATGATTGCTTAACAAGAACAAGTGCTAGATTCTATACCTAGGACAAAGCAACCCTGGATCTACATACAAACGGACTGGAGGACGAAAGGTTGGACAGCAGCCCTGCAGAAAGGGATTTGGGTTTCTGGTTGACAGCAAGTTGAACCTGAGTCAGCAGTTTACCCAGGGAGCCAAAAGAGCTAATTGTACCCCAGGGTTTGTCAGGTCCAGCACTGCTACCAGGCGATGGGAGGGGTTGCCCCACTGTGTTCTCATCTTGAGCACTGCATGCAGGTCTGGGTGCCACAACAAGAGACGGACATAAAACTAACATTGTGTTTAAAGGAGAGCTATGAAGACAGTAAAGGGTCAAAAGGACACAACATGTGCAGAGTGGCTGAGATTCCTGGGTTTGCTCAGCCCAGAATAGAGGAGGCTGAGGGAGGTCCTCACAGGGAGCAGAGGGGCAGCACTGAGCTCTGCTCTCTGTTGATAGTGATAGGACTCGAGGGAACAGCATGGAGCTGTGCCAGGGGAGGGTCACGATGGGCATTAGAAAAAGGTTCTTAACTACAGAGCAGTGAGCATGGAATAGGCTGCCCAGAGCTGTGGTCATGGTCTCAAGCTGCTGGAGTTCAAGGAGTGTTTGGACAATGCTCTCAGGCATAGGGTTTGAATTTTTTTGAACCCTTCCTCATCACAACCTCCCTTCAGGAAGTTGGAGAGTGCAATAAGGTCTCCTCTGAGCCTCCTCTTCTCCAGACTAAACAATCCCAGCTCCCTCAGCCACTCCTCATAAGGCCTGTGCTCCAGACCCCTCACCAGCTTTGTTGCCCTTCTCTGGACACGTTCCAAGGCCTCAATGTCTTTCTTGTGGTGAGGGGCCCAAAACTGAACACAGTACTCAAGGTACGGCCTCACCAGTGCTGAGTACAGGGGGATGATCACCTCTTTGCTCCTACTGGCCACACTATTTCTAATGCAGGCCAGGATGCCATTGGCCCTCTTGTCCACCTGGGCACACTGATGGCTCACGTTCAGCCGAGCATCAACCAACACCCTCAGGTCCCTTTCCTCTTCACAATCATAAATGAAGGTGGTAAACAGCACTGACCCTGTTTTTGAGCCCTGGAGTATACCACTAGCGATTGGAATGCAGCTGGACTTTACATCACTGACGACAACCCACCAAGGCCAGCAGTTCAGCCAGTTTCTAGTTCCCCACGCTGTCCACTTGCATGTACTTTTCAGCCTGTCTATGACGATTATATGGGAAACAGTGCTGAAAGCCTCACCAAAGTTGAGATGATGTTTACAGCTCTGCCACAATCCACTAAGCCAGTCATCACATCACAGAAGGTGGGTTAAGCATGATTTCCCCTTTATGAATCCATGCTATGCCGACGATGCCTAACCAGCTACCAGTACTTCACACTTGGAAATTATTCCAGCTTTTGTTCTTTATCTTTTCCAAAATAAACATTTTTATATCTATAGAAACACACATATCCATCAGTAGTTGCACATCTAATAACCGGGATGTGCTTAAAGCAACTAAGAATCTCAAGTCACTCCTTAAACAAACTACTTATTCCAGCCACACACTGAAATTACAAGGCTTCTTTTTTCTCTGACAAATGGATCTAAACTTGTAGTAACGTTGTTGCAGCTGTAGAATCTGAATGAATTCTGAGAAGCAACAAAAATACTCTTCGCAACCCCCCAGACATGACTATTGTTGGGAAAAGACAAGTTTATCAGGCAGACTGTCTGAAAACCATGTCTTTTTAAGATTTTTTTCTCACCTTTAAATAAAGCATTTTGTTAAGCACATCCTCTCTAGTTTTATTCCCACATTCTGTCAGGTGTTTCTGACAGTAATAGTTCCCGTTCTCAGATTCCCTGGGCTCCCAGAAATAGAGACATTAGGAACTGTAGGGAGTACCTTCTCTGTGTTTTCTCCTTAACTTCTTTCAACTTCTGTTTTCCCTTCAGACTGCACTGAAGAAGTGTCAGGACACACGTAGTGTTAAAAAGCGCCTTCAATAAAAATAGGGTTTTGTATTATACACCCTTTCTTGCCCAATACGTATATCCAGAAAGTATGCATCCTTTCAACCCCACTAAGAATTCATCAAAAACTTTTAGCCAGCAAAGAAGTGATGCGGTATTCCAAAAACTAACCAGTTTTAAAGGTTCCCAGGTACTTGATCAAACAGAAATTGCGTGGCTAAATGGTACATCACCTCTGCAAGTCTTTCAGTAACGTGTGGATGTCCAACCTTTTGACTTCTTTGGACCACACTGAGTGAAGAGGAATTGTCTTGGGTTGCACACATACAGGTTGTTCCAGAAGTAATGCCTCCCATTTATTTCCAAGAGAAATACAATCAATACAAAGAGCACAATAACACTATTTGATAGAGCAAATTCTCTGCCACAAAACTCTGTTCTTCCACATAATCAGCACCATTAGCTCTGATTTTCATCAGTGATGAACAACAGTCTGCATGCTGTGCTCATAAAAATCTGTACCAGAGGATTTGATCCACTGTTGCAGCTGTCACTGCTGAAATGCACCACCCATGCCTCGCCATGCTCACAGCCACTGGTTGGTCTCTAGAAACATTCAGCAAGCATTGATTAATGTCAATAGGTGCCATTTTTTCCACATAGAGGAATTCAGTAACCTGTCTTTGCTTCATACACACTTCCATGTCAGATCCATTCTGTCAGACTGCCCCTCCGCTGCCATCTGTCAATTGGCAACAACATGTAATGGGATACTGGTGGGAAGGTTCAGTCTCTACTACCATACCACCAACATCTGCCCCTGACATTGTGAGCCAACGTCATAAAATGGGAGGCATTACCTTCAGAGTAGCCTCTATTAAATATATACTATAGCAAATGTATAGAAAAAAACAGATCCTATCTTATTTTGTAATTTTTTACTGAAACATATAAACAGCAGCAAAACCACAAAACTTGTGGGATACATGACCTTGTTTTTGTGAAATTAATTGCTTTGGTTTGATGGCAGTGGCTGCCATTCACAGTGAGCTCTCAAGGTGTTTATCAGAGATTTTTGATGAAATTTTATGCTTCTTGTGCCTCATCCTTGAAAAGTTGTTCTCAAATGTACGTACTGCCCAAAAGCGGTGACATGAATGAGGCGTGGCTGTGAAGTGAGGGGTATTTCTCTCTGGTGAGAAAGGACTCATAGAAGTCTGGTAGAGAGCGACATGGTCACATTTTTGATTGCGACTCTACACATTCCATGTGAAAATTGGCAGGTAATGTGCCCTGGTTTCAGCCCAAATGGGGCTCACAGCGTGCTGAGGTTCGGTTGGTGCTGAGGGCTGGGCTGCTTGGCGGGAAGAGCTGCCGCCATGATGGCGCGGGGCAGGGGAGGCTGCGCTGCCAGCTGGGCTGGGCCACAGCTGGTTGGACATGCCTGCAGTAATGGCAGGCTGCAGTTGTGGTTTTATTCCATATTACCCATCTGACTAAGTGCTTCAAACACAAGCTGTGGCATTACACCGAACTAGAAGAGCAGATTACAACATGAATCCTGACTTCTTTCAACAATTTAGTGATGTACTGCCAAAAAAAAAAAAAAAGAAAGAAAAAAGAAAAAAAAAGTCCATTTTAAAAGCCATGTCGTACACTTGGCCAGGGCATGTCTACTATGCATCTGATAGACCAAGGATGATTGCCTAACAATAGTTTCTAGGATATTAATAGTCGCTGCAGTGGTTGACTAAAATATTTTAAACAAATTTGGACACATTCCCAATAAGATTATAACAATTTCCAGGCAGCTGAAACCTTAGGCCAACACTAGTTGACAGCATCCATTTAAAAACTCTTTCACACTTGTGCAAAGTTAAATCAACTTGGCACTCTTTCTGGTAGCCAATTGTCTCCTTAAAGTATGAGCCCTATTCATTCCATTGAATTGCTGTATTAAGGGGACAGTTGGCTGGCATGGGGAGGTTTGGGCTGACTGACAATGTGCTTTAGTCACAAAGAAGTTGCAGCAAGAGTTTCTGAAAACCAAAAAGCAGTTAAGACTGTGAATAAATGAAGTAAGCTAAAGACAACAAAAGTACAGGATGTTTCCGGGAAGAAGCTGGTGGTTCAATAAACTTCCTATCTATGACTAATCCTAAGGCCCCTTTTCTGTTTTGCTTTGTAAATTTACTACCTCAAACGCTCCAGTGAATTTTAGTTTATCACTCAACACCACACCATAAATACTGCAACAGCGGTTAGGATTTGTGGAATTTTTATTTTTGCAGAGCTGCAAAAGCTTAAATAGGTAAGATCTGCATTCTTCCCATTGATGGGATTTTATTTTGCATGTGAAACGTTAATAAAAGAACGCTGAAGAGCATTTAAGCACTCATTCTACAATTATTCTAAGGAGATTACAATGTTCCAACCACTCTTCCCTTTGTGAAGCTTCAAAGATACAATACAAGAAAGCCAATGGAGTGCTTAGGTCAAAACAGTCCCGGAGACTGTTGAATTTATTCATGACCCCGACAGATACTAGAAGCACTGAAAGAAAAATTTGATACACTAAATAGACACGTGATACATTTTACAACAAGTATAAAACGGATTACATAAGTAATCGCTGCATTTGAGTTGAATTTTCAGCTGATGATACTTCCTTCTTTGCGTACACAATGCAGATAACGTTGCGTAAAGTGCAAAAAAAGATGCCAAAGACTCTACTGTCTACTGCAGAAGTCAACGAATTACTCAGAATACCCCTGGCAAACACACAGACTAGTATTCAGGCCAGCTTTTGGTGTAAATGAATTTCCTTCCCCAAACCTACCCCAACAAGACCACCAGAAGTGCCCGCAGCCTGATGCTGTGGCTACAGGAAGCAGGTGAAAATAAAGTCCCCCAAACACTTACAACTCGCAATAAAAAGCATATTGAATTTAAATTGTATGTAGAGTAACTGAAAAGGTGAATGGCTTAAAAAAAATTGCTAACAGGTTGGGAAGCGCTCAGTTTTCTCTTCCTGATTCCTATGTCATATACGCAAAATAGTTCATGAACAGGTTCTGGCTTTCAGGTGCTGAAGGATAAGTATTGGTAGTCAAAATTAAGTGACATCTTAAACTACTCAATGTAGTGAAAAAGTACAACTGTACTAGCTAACTGGAAAAAGGTAAAAACCTCTTTGATTCAACAGCCAAATCAGCCTCGCTGTTTGAGACAGCAGATCCTATTTCACTGCTTGTAAAGGAAGGCCATGCTTCTTTGTCTTCATTTTATACTCCAGCGAAGTCTACCCTCAATACAGTGGCCTCCACTTATCCCTGTGGACAATTTGGTCCTTTTATGTAAAGCTAATCCAGCTCCCCCCAAAGTTAAGAGGAATTCTGCAATTGACTTTGATGTGGAAAAACATCAGGTCCTAGAACAGCAAAACTAAAATATCTGTGGATGAAAAACAGATTCAGATTTTTCTACTTCCTAAATAGCTGAGAAAAAAAGAACACAAAACCAAAAAACAAACAAACAAACAAAAACCCAACCAAACCAACATACAATTGATTCAATGAACAATTCAACAACGGAAAAAAAAGTCATATTTCTATTTCAGTTTAAAGCATATAAGAAGTTACTTAACACTGCAAAGTTAAAAAAAAAAATCCCATTTGAATTTCTGACAGCAGAACTGTACCATTTAATGCATCCTGCCTTGTCTTTCTGGTTTCACAGGAAATGATTAAAAAAACCCTAAACCCGTCAAGTCTAGGAACTAGATTAAGAGAAGCAACAGATTAACTGCACGGTTTCCAAGCCGCAATAACTCACGCAGCAGTAACACTTGGAACCTTCCCCACTTCCCATCAGTACAGTTAGGGTTTCCTTAAAAACCTCCACGCCGTCATTAGTCCAGTGGCTCAAACGTTTTGGCAGGTTACTCCATCAGGCTGAACGATTTGATTCAGATATCTGAATTATTCGGTCACCTGTGTGTACTATACAACATCTAACGCAGTAATGTTAGCTTTCGAGCGTTCATGTCAGAGCAAAAGGAAAGTATAATAGACCTGTACAGACAAATTCATATACTAGTTGACTACACGCCATGTTATACTGAAAAGCTACCTCCCTGACTGCATTCTTTTTTAGTATTTAAAGTAGACAAATACATAGATCTAACTGTAACATATATTTATATTAACTTCACTGATAACGTTATGTTAGCTGACAACATTTTAAGCAAATTCAAACTAGGCAAGAGTTCATTTGTAGCCACGCTGAATTAGAATTTGAATACCGACGCACCTTAACTAACAGCTTCTATTAGAAATGTACAGGATTTCCACTCAAATATTATAAAATACTGGTTCACTAAAATTTGAGAAACTTTTAGGCAATATATGATCAAGAGGAGAGATTTCCGTTTGTATTTTCAAAGAAAAAGAACTCAACAAGTATTAGATCCATTCATTCCCACATCTTAGAGGCTTCGGAGAGCAAAAATGGTTAACTAAGTAAAGCTAACATTCCCTTCTGTAAATAAATCCATGAAATTTAAAACACTTGCCATTTACAACCATCACCTTCTACAACCTTATCTGAAAGTTAACGTATTTATAACTTGCACATTAAAATATAACACAGGTTATGTATAAGAATTTCAAGCACAATTTCCATTCAAACGCCACTGAACATAAAATGGGAAGAAAAAAACCTATCTTGCAAGTAAACTGGGCTTTCAATGATTAACAAATCTATACATACCTTAAAGGAGCCACTAGGACATTTTATTATCGCATTAAACAACACACACAGAAAATCCATGCCACTGGCAAAAAGCTAGCAAGATTAGCACCAACCCTAGCATGTAGGTACAGTCTACATTTTTCACTGACTACGAAAACTCAATCTCATTCTCTGGGAAAAGAACTAAGAAGCAGAAGTCTAAAACTAAGCTAAAGTAATCATTTAAAATAACCATATACAATCAAGATGTCATGTTTGTTAACATAAGTCAGTGTACAAATTACCCTGTATTAGTTTGGACATGGTTTTACCAGGTACATACCAAATGTAAATAGCATTCAGATGGTATATCAGATTTACACTAAAGGTACAGCAAATGTAATCCAAAAGTCCTAGCTTTGTACAAACAAGTCTCACATTCCTCAGGAAGTTTTTGTCTATAAACTACCACTTCTCTCTTTTTTTGTGTATCATGATAGCCTGAATCAATCAGTTCTATAGGTGTCTACAGCACATGAGCTAAGAAATACTTCCTAAAATGAAAAAGGAGTTTGATATCTTTAGCAAATTATATAATATATATAATTATTCAGCAAGCTATTTTTAAAGTGATAAGAGTAACCTGAATCACTATCATTTATGAATTGTGTTCTAAGTGCAGAGCTGTATTTAAAATACAGTATGGAGCTGTACTTAAAAAAGTACGCATAGCCGTATTACTATTGCATCTTAGCCTCTATTGCTCTAAACACGAGTCAGTGTTTCATTTGTCTTATTTCAGGAGTTAAAGATTGTGTCCTTGCACTTTGCTCATTCATTTTAAAAACTCAGAATGAAAAAGAAAAACCATACCCCTTTTTTCCCCACCGTTCAGAATATTCATACAACTCCCACTTACATTTCAGGCTTGAAAAAACATGGCTGCTGCGAAAAGCAATTTCACTCGGGACAATTTCCACTGACAAGCAGCAACAGCTGAGAAATTGCCTTGGCTTTTCCTATTCTTCTCTTTCCTTCATCCATAACTTCTTTCCAGAAGTAACAACATTTTAGCCCATATCATATAAATTCCCAATTGGAGTACTTAATTTTACCATGAAGAAAGAATTAAATACGCGTGTTCGCAATGAGAGTAATGTATTTCCCTTTCTCTCTCTCTATCTGTTAGGTACAGATGATCTGAATGGCACCATCATAATCTTCAATAATCTTTTAAAGAAATCTTGAGCAAACAACACTGAAGTCAGTTAGACAAATCCCTTCCTCTCTTTGCTTTCAGGACTTCCTAATTACATTAATACACAACCTAGAATGTATAGGGGAGATAGAGAGGAACAAAAAACCAAACCAAACAAGCAGAAAGCATACATCACGTGCTTCAGAAACCAGAAAGCACACGTGTGCTTTAAGACACTACTGCTGGAGGAAAATCTGAATGCTCTGTATTTGAAATAGGCAGAATCTGAACCATCATCTGGTGTTGAAAGAACATTCTGAAATTTTCCCCCTTAATTGAAGTTTCAAAACTTTTACTTGAGACATTATTATTTCTCAGATCAGGATAAATTCTCAATAATAATGATGATGATATTTTTGGTTTAGTTGGTCTTCTGGTCTGATTCACAACAGCTGTTCTTTCAGTAGGCTTTACTGAGTATGAGCATCAAAGAGGAAAAGCACTGTTAAGATTTAAGGTAAAAACAAACCAACACAAAACCCAACAAATCCAAGCCTTCCATTCTCACGCAGTACAAGACAGCCTTATTATAACATTGATGCAGAACTCACCTTGGTTGGTCATCATTCAAAGTAAAGAATTGTCTTCATCACACAGATGTTGCCTAAGCCTTACATAAATTTGCATTAGGAAACAAAATAATCTGTATTTTCATTTCTCATTTGAACATTGCAAGACTTTCTATTTATGAAATTACCCAGAGGCACCTAAGATGCACTGTTACTTATGCTTTCAGCTTTGTTATAGCACCAAAGTAAGTCTGCACCTACGAAGAAGCA